>NW_005873177.1:17442-30568 GCF_000147115.1 Myotis lucifugus
TTTTCCCACACATAGAACAAGCAATGCTTCAGATGCCAGCTGGATGTCCTACAATTCAACTGAACCCCAACACTATCCACCCTGAGATGGCATCAGATTCCACAGGTTAAAGGCTCTGTCCTACAAGACTATAGTCCTCCTTCCAACTTCAGATGTCAGTTACAAGCTCAGGTGCTTGTATTTCTGACTCACTGACTATAAAAATCAGGGGTTTCCAAGACCATTCCCTTGGGTTGAATTAATTTGCTAGCGGTGTTCACAGAGCTCAGCAAAACGTGTTACAGTGGGGCCTTGACTTACGAGTGTCCCGACTAACGAGTCTTTTGAGATACCAGCTGTCTCTCTGCCAATTTTTTGCATTGAGTTGATAGAGTAATTTGAGTTAACGAGCTACTTAATGAGCTCGGTCTCGGAACGAATTAAACTCGTAAATCAAGGCCCTTCTGTACTTACTAGCTCAGTGGTTTATGGTGAAGGGATACAGTAACTCAGGAATAACCAAGTGGAAAAAGGATGCATGAGGCAATGGATGGAAAAGGGCTCAAAGCTCTCGTGTCTTCTCCAGGCGGCATCTCCTTGAATCTCCACCTGTTCACTAACCTGGAAGCTCCCCAAACCCCATCCTTTGGGTTTTATGGAGGCTTCATTAGAGAGGTCTGATTGATTAAGTCATTCGCCCTTGGTGATTGAACTCAACCTCCAGCTCCACTGGCAACCTGCCCTCATCCTTTGGTGCTTTCCAAAAGTTGTCTCATCAGAGTAACAAAAACGTTTTCATCACCTCAACACAGGGCAGCGGTTTTCAACCTTTTTCATCTCATGGCATGCATAGTCGAATTATTAAAATTCTGCAGCACACCAAAAAATATATTGTTTGCCAATCTGACAAAAAAGAGGTAAAATCATTCACACCGGGCAGCTATTGTTGTGTTGGCTGTTGTCCTTTTTTTATTTGACAATCTAAGGGAAAAACGGTCAGTGCCCCTGACTAGTCAGGTATTGCATGTTTTAAAATTTTTTGCTGCACACAGGTTGAAAATCGCTGACTTAGGGGCTATCGAATGGTTTGGGAGGGAGATGTGAACCAGGAACCATGATGAAGACCAAATATGTAGGTTTAATATATTTTGGTCATCTGAATGACCAAATATTTTTTTCTTATAAATTACAATATTGTAGGATTAAATATTAAATTGTATATTAGTGTATACTATGCAAATACAGAAGTAAGACAGTATTTTTTTCATTTTAACAAGAAATATACTGAAATGAAAATTCAGAGTCCATCAGTATCGCCTCAAGCTCCTTTGTCAGTTGGTATCATAATTACAAACATTGAGTAGTTTTAGAACTGTAAGTATGTGCCAGGCACTAGATATACCCAGAAGTTGAGTCATTGACACACAAGTAGCATAGTAACATACCTGTAATAATGAATTGCATGGCAGCGTAGGGGTATTGCAGAGGAAAGCGGGATCATACTACAGAGGGGAGTTAAGGAAAGATTCACAAAGGAAGTGTCATGCTAGTCTGGCCTGGTAGAATGAAAGTGACACTGCCAGGTGTTCAGGATTGGAAAAAGCATAGAAGGACTAGCAGGTGCAAAACCTAGAAGTATGAGAATGTGGTATGTCTATGCACAATTTGTTATGTCTACATGCATGGTTCAGTGTGTGTCGAAGCCTCTAGTAACATAGGCAGCAAACTAGGAAGATGCCTCTCCACTCTACAAAAGGACCTTTACTTTTTCCTGTCAAAGGCAGGGACTTACAAGGAATTTCAAGACAAGAAGTAATAATGTGACTGTCCTTAAGAAAATTGACTGAAGTGGATTGATTGAAATTAAAGCAAAATTAAGCATTTGTTGTAATGGTTTAAAAGGAAGAAAATGAGCCCAACCGGTGTGGCTCAGTGGTTGAGCATTGACCCATGAACCAGGAGGTCACTGTTGATTCCCACTCAGGACACATCTCCAGTAGGGGGCGTCCAGGATGCAGCCGACCAATGATTCTCTGTCATCATTAATGTTTCTATCCCTTTCTCCTTCTCCCTTCCTCTCTCTGAGATCAATAAAAACATATTTACAAAAAAGAAAAGAAATGGAAGAAAATGAGAGTGAAGATGTACTAAAAGAGAGAGATGCATTTAGAACATAGAAACAAAATAATTGACTCACAGAAAATGGGTGTTGGAGGGAGGAATGCACTTACTTGTTCTGTCTATAACCTTCTTGATAGACTCAGGTATAAAATAAGGCAAAGAGTGAACAGCAGGTTTGTAAAGAACAGAAGTTCATTTGTGGATATCTGAAGGCTTGAAGGGTCTGTGGAGAAGTTTGATACCTACACGAAATACTTGATGATGAAGGATTGCTCAGTGGACCTGTGCAGCTGTGCTTAGAATCCATGGTCCAGCTGCAGTGTGTGAGGGTGCCCAATCCTCAATACCATCCTAGCCTTAAGTGCTATCGTGTCCATTCATGTATGCATGCATTCATTAGTTTATTTACTCAAGACATCTGTATATTTTGTAGGTAGGCACATGGACGTAGCATTAATGACCACAGTGCAACCTTCCACTATTTTAATTTAGCAGGGGATACTAAGAAGTAAACGAACAGCCATAGTGCTGTGTGGTAAGTGCAGATTTACTACATGGGAAAATGGTAGTTTATTGTTTAATTTGTATTTATTCGACTATTAAGGCAAGCATTTCAATAATTATTACATAATTGCATTTTCTATGCATGTTTTTGTATGTACATCTTTGGACAATTTATTTGTTAGAAAACTAATGATTTTATACATAATTTGTCTAAGATTTTTATTTTGTGATATTAATATTTGTTTTTTGTGCACTTCCTATATTTGAATATTATTTGGTTATGTTCCATTGTTTAAACTATACACATAAGTTTACACTTTAAATTAAATATATTTCCAATAAAGATGGAGATTACATATGTGAAAATACATTGCATTGGGCCTGGTGGAGAATAGGTACATCAACACTTTTCATTTTTATTACTTTTCTTTCTAGTCCCTTTCATCACATATACTGTCTAATGTTCTAGTTTTATCAATACATTTGTTATTACAATCTTCATACTTCACTGGAGAAGAATAAATTCAAAGATTTATAAGCATTAAATAATAAATATGATAAATATATTGGCGGCAATGCATGGTTCGTGTGGCTGGTGAACTGCACACACAGAAGAAAGTCATGACAGGAAGGTAAACTATGTCAGTTTGTTAAGGGTTTGTTGTGCTTTAGTAAGAAACAGTCATTTAGTGTTTTGGATGTTTCAATTTTTCTTTGTTTCTCATTCAGAAATGCCAATCATTTTAATAAGAATAATATGGACACACAATTTAAAATTTTAAAAGATACCTCTTCATATAAGAGACAACGGACTAAAGAAGATACTGAACATATTACTACATAGTTATTTCTCTGCTAGATGGAGTTATTAAAATCTAATCTATGTGTGTGTGCATGTGATTGTGTGTGATTTCTAAAAATTGCATGTTGAGTGTTTATATTTTGTAGGGAGGCATGCAGGGTGTCCGGTAAAGATGCAGAACTTTTATAGGAAGTGTATTGAATTCAGACAGATCGGTGCCTGTCTGTGTTGATCAAAAGTGGTAAGTGAGTACTGAGAGCAGAACGTCTGCTGGACAGCAGTCGGGAGATCCCAGTCATGTTTCTCCTTTAAAAGTCAATGCCTCCATTCTAACAATCATGCCTTTTTTTAAAAAAAAAATTATTTATCATCAGTTCTCTTGAAAGGTAATTATTAGTAACAAGAAAACGAGTCAAAGTAGTGAAATCTATGTCTTAAAAATTGAAAGCATACCAATATTAATAAAGTGCATACTGGCTATCAATATAAGAATTAATGATTAAAATTAAGATAAAGCAAAGGACATATATTTGTCAAGCAGCACAATTTTTGGAGTTTTATGTTTTCATTTTGGACATGCCAGCTGTGCTTGTTGCGAGATATATATTATCCGAACTATGAATGACAAGTTGAGTTTGAATGAGTGTAAGAACCATTTTAAGAATATCTTTTGGGCTGAAGGAAGATACAAAAAGGGGATAAGAGATTAAAAAGTCGAAAAAGGGCAATTTGGATAATAAAAGGAAAAGGAAGGCTGATGGAATGTTTTAATCCATACTGTAACATTTTGGAACCTAAACATTGCATACTTTCTATAAGATCCAAAGAGAAGCTATCATAAAATATCTGGAATATCTTCAAAGTAATGATATACTGGAAAAGGGAAGTAGAAATAAGAGGTGGAAGTTAATGATAATGAGTATAGCTCAGATTAATTGTTCCTATATTATTTATTTAGTCATTCTAAATTTTTCAACATAATAACTTGGCAAAGAATCATTACTTCTCTGGGAACCAATTCCATTTTTTATGGTAAGCCTGTGTGAGAAACAATTTAAAATATCCATTTCACCATTAATTAATTTTTGTTTCCAAGTAAAGAAAGCTTAATTTTAGGTGAAATAAATCAGTATTACAGTGCAAAAATCTTTTTAAAAAGCAAAATTGAAACCATCAGTCCATAAAATAAGCTGATTTCATAATACTTTTTGTCAAATATAAGCTACTTTTGTTTAATAGGCTTATGTTTTAGAAATATAGGGAAATTAGCACTCACTTATTTTAGATTTCTTACTTTGCAGGTGAGGAAACTGAGACCCAAGCATATTAAATGCGTCCCATGCAGTAGCACATCTTGTCCGTGGCACGACTAGGACACAGCCCAACTCCCTTCCCTTGCCCAGGGCTCTTTTGGCCTCATACCATTGACCTGTATGTCATATATTAAATTTAGAGTATTTTAAAAGAAATAGTTCATAAAGCAAACAACCTGATTTCCAGTTAATATAAGGTAACTTACCTGTCTTGAGATTGTTGTTCTAAGCTTGTGTAGCGTAAATAAGATGTTATGTATACTCCAACATTGTATCCATTTAAGGAAGAAAATGTTTATTTTAATTTTGTCACTGCTATCATCTAACATTTAGAAAATGCTCTTGTTCTGTTCTTAGGGTGTTAGTCATTATAAGAATGAAAGATGGCACTCCTCTCGTTGTCAGCTAGTTAGTTATTAGTATTTTCTATGACTTGAGTAAAACTCAGTAGTATTATTGGCAAAATGTGTAATAGCATTGTCTTTTGAGAACAGATCATTTGTTCCAATAAATGACTTTTCGGTGTTGGATCGATGAATGCTTGGCTTTTTATCTATTGCCATTAAACTGAAAATTTTAAACTGAATTCTAGGTATTACTAAAAGTAATCCTTTCCTATAAATGTAATTTTCTGACTTGTAATAAAAACTAAAATAGTTCTGAAACAGTGATTCGATCAGTATAATGGCTTTAATTAGCAGGTTAAAATAATGGCTTTCAAGAAAAACGGTTAGTATTTAAAAATATAATCAACCATTTGAAAATAACAGTGTCAGCTTGCTGTGAGATCAATGGAGACTCATATCGATGCAGTGGTGTTGATATGTGCTGTGATGAGAGGTTGACGTTGGTCATAAAGGAGCCCACTTCTTGCAGCAGAAATACAACGCTGACATCAAAGAGAAAGCAGGAGAATAATAGTTCAGTTACCAGCGAAATTAGGAACTTTGGTTTTCAAAGTTTTTCTTAATTATACAAATTGCTTTCTTTAAAGACACAAGTTTGATAAATGACATGTGGTTGGGCTACATTTTTATGAAAACCTCTCTGGGCACATTTTATTTTACGTTAATATATTATTAAAGTATTTTGTTAGACATAAATTTAATTATTTATATTGAGTAAATATCTGAGTGTTCATTCATGAATTAAATATGCACTTCCTAGATTAGGAAAGACTTGCAGAATACATCTGTGCACAGATGTTGCCTTCTCTTCTTTTGAGCTTCCTGAAAATAGCACTCTGATAACTTGAACGTAGTCTTTTTAGTATAGTTCATTAATAAATGTTTTATTACTTTATGACAGAGTAGAATAGAAAAAATGACACATTATATATTTGATCATGGACATCTGGTCATAAAAGGCACAAATTTCTGATTTATTAAAAAAATTAAAAAAGAAAGGTGATTACATATAATATTCACATTAATTTATTTCTTTAAGAGTTGCTTATATGTGCATAAACATCCATACATATTTATAGTTATAGGAGTAAAGTCAAGAATAGTCAGTAGCCTACAATTATAGAGAAAATATATTTTATTTTGTTTTCAAAATGGAGAATTAGAAGAACTCTTTAAGAAAGTTGTAGATAATTATAATAGTCAACCAGAATAGGGATATAAAATAATACATCAAAATAAATATTTATTAAGTTTGTTCTGTAACATGTTCTACAAATATGTATTAGGAACTTAGTTCTTTACATTCTGTTTTGTCCACAAGAATGTAACTTGCAGGAAAGCAGTGTTATATTCTGTCTTGATTACTGCTTTATACCCTGCACTATTAACCATAACAATGTTGAATGAATGAATGTCAGGTACTGACTGAACTGTGTGGTAGGTGTATGCTGGGAACTAAAAAAAAACAAAAACAAGTCAGTTTCCTTAATGTCTAGCTGAGAGAGTGAATGTAGGATAAAAATTCAAACACATCAATATGTAGGTAGTGAAAATTTATTAAGTGATAGAAAAAAAATGATTTTTTTCAGATTTGAAAATGTTCTTGATAATAAATCTTCCTCATTGCCATAAAATATGCAATCTACAAAATGCACTAAATTGCTAGTGCATTTTTCTGGCAGTTATGTTCTAGAATTAAGGCTGTGAATTAACATGGTTACCCATAGTGACCTGTTTGCATGAAAGGTCTCTAGGGATTGCAGGTGGTATTACACAGGAACTGCATCAAACCTTTAAGACAGTGATTCCCAAAGTGGGCGCTACCGCCCCCTGGTGGGCGCTGCAGCGATCCAGGGGGGCGGTGATGGCCACAGGTGCATTTGTTTTAACTTTTTTTGTATTACCTTTCTATTCTGAGTTCAATAAATAGTTTCATAATTTCAAACTTCAATGTTTCTAATTTACACCTTTCTTTACTATATTTTACGAAAAAGGTAGAAACATTAATACCTATATCTTTCTGTTTAATTGCTATTAAAATTTAAAAAAATTAATTTCCAGGGGGCGCTGAGTAATATTTTTTCTGGGAAGGGGGCGGTAGGCCAAATATGTTTGGGAACCACTGCTTTAAGATGTTCCAACATGAGTTTTTACACACAACTCTAGGAGGCGACCTTAATTATTGTTAATTCAGAATGTTTTCATCTTCACATGTATCTAAATGTTTCTTATTTAGACGAGTTAACATTTAGAATTCCATCTCCCTCTCCACCTGTATCAAGAGTTGCTCTCCTAAAACAGTTATTAGGGTGATTCACTGTTTCAAGACTATAGACAGAACTTTGTTTACTGGAATCATTCCCAAATTTCAGCAACTAAAGAAATTTATGAATTAATAAAATTATAGGAAATAATCAATTCTAATATGAGGCACATACTATGCTGTTGGACACCTTTATAGCCTTCCTTGTAAATACTCACCTCCACTTTAATCATGAAGGAATGGAAAATATGCAAGCTTATATTTTTGCAAGAAGTACATTATAGAGAGGATTACTCTCACTGTAGAAGGTGCTTCTTTTAGAAAGTTTTAAGCATAACCTTCTTTTAAAAAGCAACCTGTTCCAGATCATTTGAAAATGCGTGTAATTTATTTTTTAATTGAATTCTACATAAAACTTTGTGAAAATATTTATTATATAACATGATCAATTTCCCACTGGCTCCTTTCTTCCCTGGTTGAGCTTAAGAGCATGCCACGGCAACTGTGTTCCTTTATCTACAGACTTGATGTCCCAGATTCCATTGAATGCCTCACAAGATCTGTAAGACAATCACTTACCAAGACATACATCTTCATTTCATTCAGTTACTTTATGCAATTATTCTGCTTACTACAGCCCTTGTATTTTATTTGTATTTCAATAGCTCGGTGTTTAATGATAATATTTCCATTGTTTAGTTCCACAGAATACAAGACAGCTCTCATGAGGTGTTACAAAAATATTTCCTAAGTGCTTAGGCAGTCAATTCATTATGAAGTTTTTACTCAGTGTTTGTTAATGCCTATTGACTATTAACTTTGTGCTGGACTCTGCATTCTTTCATTTAATTTTTAGAACTACCCTATTGACTAGATACTGTTATCCTCATTTTATAGGTGAGGAACCTATAAAGTAAAGGATAAAGTAATTTCCTAACAGCCGTATTGCTAGTAAATAGCAAAGCTGGGAATCTAATAAGTATTGTCTGTTTGCAATGTAAGCATGCTTAAGGTCTGAGCTATGAATAGATGGATATGTTGAATTACAGCCTCAAAAGAGGTATTTTATCTTGAGTAATGAATAAATGCATGAATGAATGGAGTGAGGGAGTAAATTGGTGCATAAAATGTGTCTCAACACTAAGGAAAGGCAGGAAAATATTATTAAGAAATGTGGTAAATTTATAATCTATAGGTTCATTTTCATATTTAGGTCCTTAGCTTCAAAATAGGGAAATAATTGTTTGGGTTTATGTAGAAGGATAGGCATACTACAGTGTTTTCCCTCAGGAATGAAGAGTCTAACTATACATTCAAATTTGTTTTAGTTAGGCATTCCTTTTCATATAAACTATGCAAGTTAACACATGATACTTTAATAAATATGTATTTAACATCTGTAAACCTCAACTTTTAGTGCTTTTTAACACATTGTGTTTTTATCTCACTAAAGTGATTTTGGAAATGCCATAACAATATCTCACTAGAAATTGTTCTATTGGTTACTTATTTTCCTGTTCTTAATTCAATTCTGAATTTTCTTAACCAGCTAATGGGAAACTATTGCAATCTACTGTCAGGCAAATAAAATAATATCATGTGGTCAGATGAAACTACAAGATAACCAAACTATAACTAGCTGAGTATGTATTTCTACCCATACATACTTTCTGATTCAAAACCTTAATATGAATTTTTCTTATTTAAAATTTAAGCTAAATCTCTCAAGACTATTTTGATGCTCTTTTCATGAAAATTCAAAATTTAATGAATTTTACAGGAAAAAATTCTTGTTTTTCCCAGTGAAAGATGGAGGATTTTTGTACAATACAGTAAGAACATACTTTATTTTCCGGCCATTTTGTCTTTTTCTGAATCAAACACCCCTGCTTTCTCAAGTCATTTTTGACAATGAATGAACTACTTTGAGCTCCAAAATTTGCAATGATTTGATTAAAATCCTTTAAATTATCCTTAAACTGACCATTCTAGATACCAATAACACTGTGTATAAGCCATAAAGGCAGTTCTCTCTGCTATTATCTACACAATTAAAAAGTTTTTTTAGAGCCCAATGAATTTCTGAATTTAGAAAAATGGGAAAATACTTGCTGATTGTTCTGCAAATGTGTACAGGATCCATGTTAATTATTCATGACTTTAAAAGTAGTCTATGTTATATTATTTTACATCTTTAGATTATTAAATAGAATGCAATGCTCTATTAATATTCACCACTGATAAGGTTTTTCATTTATTAATCTCTTTTGTTTTGCTATAAATAAAACAAGATCTATCAAGGGAGTATATTGATCCAAGCTCTAGAACTTCATAGTTTGGGTTGTAACCCCAGCTCCGCATTCACTAGATACGTAAACCTTGGGCAAGTTGCTTAAACTTTTTATGTGTCACTGTCTTCCTCTGTAAAATGAGTATCATGAAATACCTACGGTAGATGGATGTTTAAGGAAAAAATGAGTCCATCTATTTTAAATAATCAGAAGAGTGCCTGACACATTTTAAAAAATCAGTAAAGGGTAACTAACATTACAATTCTCAATACAGAGTTTTTCATCAAACTTAAACGCAAAAGCTGCTGACATTTTTAAAAAATCACAAGAAATTGTGGTTGTGTACTCAAAAAAATGATGGGTGAGTTCCATTTTAGAATGTAAAAAAATGATAGAACAATCATACAGATGCAAAGAAATTAATATATGTAGATATTTGGCTATTTCATTATTTTTTATGCTACTGTTTCTAAATAAAGCCCAATGCTTTCAACACCTCAGACAGGATTTAAAAAAATAGATTATACAACATCAATGTTGTGAACTATGTAAGATGCACATACAGACCTAACTGAAATGAGGAATGCATAGATTTAAAACTGATCTGAAGATAAAAATAGCAAGAAAATTAAGTTGAAAATAACCTTTTCAAGAAAATTGCACTATGTGATTTTTTTGTTCTTTCTTAATCATTTTTTAAAAATTCTAAAACAATAATATTGGCCTGTGTTTTAGTACACCATGCCTAGTTATTAGAATAAATTGACTATATTCCCTATGCTGTACTTTACATCCTCATTACTGCTGTGTAACAATAAATTTGTCATTCTTAATCCTTTCACCATTTTTTGCCCACACTCCCCAACACCCTTCCCATCTGGCAACCAACAAAAAGTGCTCTGTATCTATAAGTCTGTTTCTGTTCTGCTTGTCCATTTTGTTTGTAGGTTCAATTGTTAATAAATATGTATTTATTGGCATTTTTGTTCATATTTTATATCTTATTTTCTTCTTATTATTCTTAAATAAGACCTTTTAACATTTCATATAATACTGGTTTGGTGGTGATGAACTCCTTTAGTTTTTTCTTGTCTGGGAAACTCCACAGCCAAGTTTTCCCTCCTGGTTTTTATCTGCCACATGTGGGTGTGGGGCCAGCCCATTCTGCACATCTGACCCTCCTACTGGTCTCAATGTGGCGGCTTCTTTAGTTTATTTTGCATTAATATGTTATAGTTTAGTCACTATTTATTATTATAATTGTGATGTGAAGGATCAAGGTAAAGGTACTTTGTTTTTCTTAAAAAAATATATTTTTTAATGTTTGTACATTTTTAAGTTGGTATTTTTAACATTATTTTGCTCTGAACCTGGGATCCTAGGAGTGCTTCTTTATTACAACAACAACAACAACAACAACAAAAATAGGGAAAGAGGGAGTGAGTATGTTTATTTGAGGGAGGGATTAAATAGGTAGATTCACTGGCATTTACCATATTTATTGAAATAATCAAATAGGTGTTTTTGCTTTGTTTTAGCTTTTATAACATTACAGTAATGAAGAAATTAATAATCATTATAAAGTAGGATATAAGCTTTTAGTTGATCTTCTAAAAGAACATATAATAATTTGTCATACTAAGAGAAATATGTCATCATAGTAAATTATCTTGTGGCTCCCCTGAAATAAGTGAAAGAATTCAAAGGACTCTCAAAAATCACCTTGATTTATTTCACTTAGCACAATAGTCTCAAGATCCATCTATATCAGCGGTTCTCAACCTGTGGATTGCGACCCCTTTGGCGGCCGAACAACCCTTTCACAGGGGTCGCCTAAGACCATCCTGCATATCAGATATTTACATTATGATTCATAACAGTAGCAACATTACAGTTATGAAGTAGCAACGGAAATAATTTTATGGTTGGGTCACAACATGAGGAACTGTATTTAAAGGGCCAGAAGGTTGAGAACCACTGAATATGATCACAAATGGCAGTATTTCATCCTTTCTTATGGCTGAGTAGCATTCCATTGTATATATGTACCATATCTGGTTTATACAATCATCCATCAAAAAGGTTAAAGGGTTCAAATATATATTGACAGAAGGAGACTAAACTTTGATTGGTGAGTACACAATACAATGTATATATGAGGTATTATAGAATTGTAGATTTGAAAATTACATAATGCTATAACCAATGTTACCCCAATACATTTAATTAAAAAATAAAATAAAATAAATCACCTTGATGCTTGAGCCGCTAATTGAAGTACCATCTACGACTTTAAAATACCTTCATTTTATCCCATTCTCTCTAGCAATAGCCCCCTCTTTGCTCTTTGTTACTCCTTATAATTTCATATATATCTCATTTCCTGTTCTAATTTCAGTTTCTTAACCTAGTATCACCTCCTCACAGGGGACAGGTATGTTGTGAAGACATTCTAGATCCCCTTCTTACCTGATCTTTCTGTTTCCTTTAACACTTTAGATACCAGTGCCCCCTCCACCTGCAGGCCCTGGTCAATTTAAGTTGCTGTTATTATTGCTAATACCTACTGCAGTGGTATTAGTAGAATGTAAAGTAAGCAAGATACCATCAGAAGCAGTTCTTTATCGCCCACCAAATTAAAACAATAATAAAATAATTATAATTACCACTTGTGGAATTATCTTTTAAAATGTTCCTAACTTTAAACCAGTGATCAACTCCCACTGCAGCATAACAAAGTTGATTTTTCAGCATTGCCAAATGTGAGACATAAGGCAGTATACCACATATATTTTATTCATGCTCAGACATCAATGTTACATTTAGAAACAAGTTTGAAGAGACTAATTATGTCCAGTAAGAAAAAGTAGGTAAATGTGGCTGACATTTCTTGGAAGGTTCTTCATTAAATGTAAGAAACCCAAATGCAGTTAGCTTTTTTTATTTAATCAAGTAGTGTTTCCAGTATAACTGAATGGCTATTGAAGCCTTTCTATCTCGTTCTTGAAGGCTTCACTGAATGTTTAATGCTCTGGCATGGAGCTTCTTTTAAAGGAGTCTTTCATAAAACTTGGGCCAGAAACCAGCTCTTAGAAGACCACATGGAGAGTTGGACAAAAGAGAAGCAAATGATAAAAGCTCAGTGTTACCGGTTGCTTAAAATGTCTCTCTTCCCTTTCTTTTTTTTTTTAATTGAGATTAACCACTGACCTATTTCTGTTTATAGAGCCTACATAGTTGACAATTTCATATGAAAGGTCACATAAAATCATTTTATAAGTGAAAAGAGAACTAGTCTTTTGAAATTAAACACACAGAAATTTAGGGAATATAATAAAGACATTTTTTAAAAAACACATTCAAAATCACTTCGCATAGGATTTTAACTTATGTAAATCAATACCCCCATCCAGGGTTGCTGTGAACAGTCTTCAGTGTTTTGGGTT
>NW_005873178.1:0-7320 GCF_000147115.1 Myotis lucifugus
AATAACAGATTGAATTCAGATCTTTCCAAGAAAATCTTCATGAAATCACGTGTCTGGGTAGCCTTCCTCGTTTTCCACGTCGCACTTTGCCGTTTTGATGTCAGCAGACTCAGAACACACTCGATCTTTGCAAACAAAACCAGGTAGAAGGAATCCAACTCTGACGCCTCCCACTGATTCTGTGATGCGTCTCTCTCAGGGCACCCCTGACAACCAGAACCCCAATCCAGAGCCCAGAACCAGCTGCAAGCCTCCCACCAAGGCCTGGCTTGAAACTAGATCCCCAGGATTTTAACATACACAGTGAGCAAGGCACTTACCCCTAACTAACCCCCCCCCCCCCCGCCTCAGTTTTTCCATCTGCAGAGAGGACATAATCGTCTTGCCACTGGTCAGGGCCAGGAGGGGATGGGACACGTTGGGGAGACACTCAGGGCAGGGCGTGGAGGAGCTGGTGAAGTGAAATAGAGGCTGATGGCCTCTTGTTTCCTGCCCCTGCCTCACCTTAGAGGGAAAGCATGGCCACACCTGGTGTTCATGCTCCAATCTGCCTTCTGTTCAGGGGTGGATTCAACTTGTTGGGAACACGGGGCCTGAGAACTTGAGGGTGGGGGCGGATCTGCCACAGCCGGATCACCGCCCACGGGCCAGCACTCCCACCAGGTGCTTCACCTCTGTTTGCTCAGATGCTCCTCACAAAAGCCCGCGGGAGTGGCATTGCTGGGCCCATTTCACAGATCGGGAGACTGACAAGCAGCTGCCCCTTTAGCACCTATTAAAACTTAACTAGTAGTTTAACAAATACGTTACAACCAACCAAAGAAAAATTATTCAGCAGCCCGTGGGGAAGGGTGGGGCAGGGGTGCAGACGAGGCATTCAAAGATTGGAATCTTGGGAGGGAGGGCAGGGCTTCTCCCACATCCTGTGCTGTGGGTTGAATAGTATCCCCCCAAATTTGTGTCTACTCAGAGCACGGCCTTCTTTGGAATCAGGGTCTTCACAGGTACAATCAGTTAGGGATCTTGAGGGGAAACCATCCTGGGCTTACAATGAACAGGTGTGGCACCCTCGTAAGGGGAGAGAACACGGAGGCACAGAGGGAAGGAGCCATATCAAGACTCAGGCAGAGATTGCAGCGATGCAGCTACAAGCCAACGGATGCCAGCGCCACCAGCTACTGAGAGAAGCCACGAAGGAGCCTTTGGAGGGAACCTGACCCCACGGACACCTTGATTTTGGACTTCTGGCTCCCAGAACTGTGAGAAAATAATTTTCCATTATTTTAAGCCACCAAGTTTGTGCAATTGGTTATGGCAACCCTAGCAAACTAAGACAACCTGCAACCCTCTGGCTCGCTGTTTTCGTTTGGTCACCACACACGAGGCAGGAGCGCGTGCTAAGCACACATAAGGAGGCGTTGGCTCTGTAAAGGGAAAGGTTGTGTCTTTGGTGAAAACGAGACAAAAGGCAGAATCCCCTCCCTCTGGCGTTGGAGCATGCCTGCAGGGGAGCCCCGCAGCGTGAGGTGGGGGAGTGATGTGAGATGACATGATTTATTGCTTTGTGAAGCAGTCTGTTCAGCCATGGATCTCACTCTCAAGCTTACATGATTGCGGAAGTAACAGGGGGACCAAGGGAATCTGAACCCCCAGAGAGTATCTTGGGTGAAGGGAGAGTGAGCTCGGCAGATGTTCCTACTGGGGAGGTGGGAGGTGGGAGGTGGGAGGTTCGAAGACTTGACTATGGAAACCGGCTCTGGGTGACTAGATGACATCGCCAGTGATGCGGGAACATTGGGGAACGGGGAATATTGAAATGGGTTGGTCTCCAAGGGACTGATGTGAGAAGCCCTGGGTCAGCAATTGGGGGCCTCTAACCCCAACAGGTGAGTGGGCGGTGGTAACTGAGAGGCCCAGGAAGGGTCAGTGCTAAATAGGAGGTCAAATCGGAAGAGAACAAATGACCTGATAGATGGGGAAACAGCCAAGAGCAAATTACAGCAGGTCAGCTGGGAGGTGACTAAAGCAAACACTGGGATCTTGGCAACAGTCATTGTTAAGTATCCAGCCACCCATGTGTGAGTGCAAGCGTGTATGTGTATTCTATTTTAAAGAAGAGATTAAAATCTCATAATTACAAGACTTTATTAATGCCCCCAGAGGAGTCAGAAATGCTGATCTATATCCCAAAGGACACCCAAATTTCTAACCTGGGGCCGAGGTTGTAGCTTGGCCTACTTAACCTCAGGAAATGGGCCATCTACCATGGGAGGGAAGGTGAGGACAGCTCAGTTGCGTGGGAAGAGGAGTTAATAATCCAGGAGGAGGTGGGAGAGGGCGCGCTATAGAGCAGTGGTTCTCAACCTTCTGGCCCTTTAAATACAGTTCCTCATGTTGTGACCCAACCATAAAATTATTTTCGTTGCTACTTCATAATTGTAATGTTGCTACTGTTATGAATCATCATGTAAATATCTGATATGCAGGATGGTCTTAGGCGACCCCTGTGAAAGGGTCGTTCGACCGCCAAAGGGGTCGCGACCCACAGGTTGAGAATCACTGCTATAGAGGCAAGACCACGGGCCTATGGTCATCTCTCTGTTGTGTTCAGGGGGCTGGTCTTCCCATCAGGCTCTCAACTGGTGCCCAATCACAGAGGCTGATAATTATTCAAGTTCATGGAACTGAAAATGGGAATTTATGATGAAACAATAGCGCCCACATATTGAAGGTGACTCTAGAGCAGTGATGGCGAACCTATGACACACGTGTCAGAGGTGACACGCGAACTCATTTTTTTGGTTGATTTTTCTTTGTTAAATGGCATTTAAATATATAAAATAAATATCAAAAATATAAATCTTTGTTTTACTATGGTTGCAAATATCAAAAAATGTCTATATGTGACACGGCACCAGAGTTAAGTTAGGGTTTTTTCAAAATGCTGACACGCCGAGCTCAAAAGGTTCGCCATCACTGCTCTAGAGGGCAGTGGCTCGGAGCCTGTGGTCTGACATTCAGTCCTGCCTCCACACATCGTATGCAACCTTCCCATCACCTAACCTCCTCTGTCGGAGAAGTGGGTTCTAGAGCCCTAAGTGGCAAAAATGAAATGAAATTATATGTGTACAAGAGAGAATGCCTGGCACATGGAAAACCTGAGTGATGTGAGCTGCCCTGTGTTGAACTATATTGTCCCCGTTAATCTCCCGAACCAGGGGAGGTGGGGGTTCTTCCCTGATTCATATTTGAGGAAACGGAGGCTCCGAGGACTTGAGCTTCTTTACTTGGTGAGTGGCAGGGCCAGGATTTGAACTCACAACTAAGAGCCTTCACCTGTGCTACTGCTCTGGCTCTGATATTTTTCTTGTTGAATTATAGGAGTTCTTTATGTACTCTGGATATGAGTTTGTTAGGCTTGCTTTCTGACTTTCTTCATGGTGCCTTTGTTGAACAGAAATTCTCATTTTTCTTGAATATGTTAATTTCATTTGAATAGATGCTAATGATGATAGAAGACTGAATCTATCATAGGAATTATTTCCTGTTGAATGTTGTTTCCTACATTATTTTTTTACTTTAATTTTTAAATTGTGAAGAGATTAATAATTTCAGTGAAGTCCAATTTATCAAATGTTCCTTTATGATGATTGCTTTTTGTATCCTCTTAAAATATTTTTGCTTATCCTAAGGCTATGAGGAGATCCTCTTGTGTTATCTCCTAGCAGCTTCATTGTTTTAATTGCACATTTAGGTCTACATTCCATCTGGGATTGACTTTTATGTATGGTGTGAGGTTGGGGTCACCATTACCTTCTCCATGGGGAACATCCAATTTGGCCCTGCAGTATACATAGGCCATCTTTCCTCCATGCATTGCAGATGAACCTTTACTGTAATTTGGGAAACCATATATATGAGCATCTGTCCCTGAACTCTATTTCTGTTGGCTCAGTAAATATTCCAGGGATGAATAGGGGGTGGCCTAAGCCTCATCACATTCCCATGGAAGATGGAGGTTCAGGGCTCTTGCTTCCTAAGGAGCTCTTGTGCTTCTTCTGCTGGATCACTTGGCCTATTG
The DNA here is from genome assembly GCF_000147115.1 of Myotis lucifugus. Taxonomy (NCBI): domain Eukaryota; kingdom Metazoa; phylum Chordata; class Mammalia; order Chiroptera; family Vespertilionidae; genus Myotis; species Myotis lucifugus. The sequence continues at coordinate 4,082 of NW_005873178.1, forward strand.
CTGCCCTTTTCTGACTTCTTCCCTTGGACACAACAAATTGGCTGACAAAATGATCAAAATAACAAAGCTTTCCATAACATTGGCCATGCAGTAGGCCCTGTTCTAAATATGCTTTAATTCATTTAATATTTACACAAACCCATGATGTAGTTACCATTATTATCTCCATTTTTCTGATAAGAAAACTTGGACACCCAAGACCACACAGGTGGTATATGCTAGAGCTGGAATTAAAACCTAGGGATTTAGCCTTGGAGTCCATGCCCTTATGCACGACACCAAAGGCAGAAAGTGAGATGGTGAAGGACAAAGTCACCCTGGCCTAGGAGTAAAAATATCTGAATTCTTATCTTGACTTCTATACCTACTGGGTGAAACAGTTTGGACACATGGATTAAGCTCTTTGAATCGGTTTCCTCAGCTGGAAAGTGAGAGAGTGAAATGATATTTTCAGCTCTGGACGATCTGACTTATCTGGACGATCACTTATCTGGACGATCCCTGAAGAGACTGTGGATTTTTTGGAGAGAAGACAGTTGTACAATGGGGACTAGGGTTGTGGCACAGACTGGGGAGGAGCCCATAGCGCATGGTGAGAGCCGGGTTGGGTTACAGGGTAAGGAGGTAGGGAGCAGGGAATGGGCCCAGCCTTCCAACCTGTCCCTTCCTTTCTGCTCATCCCCTTCCTGGACCCTCAGATCCAGCCTATCAGGTTACATGCTGGAGGAGGGGGTGATTCCTAGCTGCGAAGTTTCCTAATTGACCCCCCCCCCCCCCCGCCTTCTGGGAATTAGTTTGAGAGCATTCCTATTTATTCCCAAGGTTATGGTTCTTGTGTGAGGCTCCTGGGAGGCGGTTTCTCCGCCCAGAACTGGCTAATTGTTCACCCACCGTGTCCATTCACTGGTGAAAATCAGACCAGGCTCTTCTACACAGACACCAAAGGTCGACGAGGGGCAGGCGAGTGTCCTCGGAGGCCCTTGGAGCCCCAGGCCGGGGTCCTGGGAACAGCCTTTACATTAACTCCTGGAAGGGACATTATTAGTGATGGTGGTGGGACAGTTAAAAAATAACTTAGAAATGTCACACAGGAACATGTGTTATTGTTCAAAAAATGTAGTAACTTCAGATACACAAAAAGGGGAAATAAAAAAAGTTACCTGTAATCCCTTAACCCAGAGATAACGGCTATTATCATTTTTGTGTGATTCGCTTTATATGTTTTTAGGGACCTCTCTCTGTATGTGTGACATGTATGAATATAAATATATATATACACTCATGTATTTATTTTTGGTAAAAATAGATTCTTTTGGAGCTAGATTTTAAAATTTGACAATATATAGTAAGCACTTCCTCCACCACTCAGCATACTTTGTCATCTTTAATAGCCGTATGATAAACCATAGAAGACAGTTTCCCATGTTCACCATTACACACAGTGGACATCCTTTTTGTGCATTTTTAAACACATTTCTCATTTCCTTAGGATATTTTCGAAATTATCAGACTGAACATGTCCCAGTGATTTTTGAGAGATAATGAAGTCCTTCATACTGTCCTCACCATTATCATTAAACATTCATACAGCTCCAGTAGTGTTAATAACTAGTTCTTAACGGAATGCCTTGTATATTACCCACTTTCTCTTTATGTTAACTCATTAAATTTTCCAGAGAGAGGTAGCAATAGGAGGTTCATTTATTCCCATTTTACAGCTGTAAAAACTGAGGCCTTAAGGGGGTCACTCAGCTGAGAAGAGCTGGGACAGGAAGCAGGTCTAGGGTGCTCTCCACTCTGCGGTGCTTCCTGCTCCCACTCCCAGCAGGGTGTGCGGGGCCTGCCCAGAAGGAGGCTCTGGCTCCCAAATGCTATGGGTGGGAGGCTGGTGCCTACAGAGATGGCCATTTCCAGGGAGAAACCCGGACAACGCATGCGCAGCCCTGTGAGGAGAGGTGGGCTGGGGATCAGAGCAGCTCTCCTGGAGCTGAGCCAGGAAGGAGGGGGACAGGGAGCCACAGAAGAGCGGAGAGAGCACCCCAGGCAGGGGACAAAGTGGTGAAGTCAAGGAAACCCGACCCGCCTCCCTCCGACTCGCTCCAAGTCCCGTGTTGAGCTCAGCTTACAGGAGGTCTGTTCTAGCACCTTCTCCAGACACTGACAGCGAATGTGCAGTGTCACAGGCAACGGTGGTAATGACGGAAATTTAATTTTCTGTTAAGCTGCCTACATATATTGAAATAATTTCATTCTACAGATAGAAATGTTTTTCTGATTTCCTCTTTGTTCCTCGAAACGGGAATAGCCTGTCGCCCGATTATAAGAATATTATGTATTCAATTGTAAAATAAAATCGTAAGATAAAATCGTACACAATGCAGACGAGCTAAAGAGGGGAGCAAAGGCCGGCAGAACCTCCCCCCACCCCAAGATAACTACTCGGCATCCCAGCTTCCAGACTCCCTCTAGGCCTATAGACTCCGGGGGGTTTCCTCTACGGTTTTACAGAAGAGGGCTCGGGCCAGACACTCCTCTCGGCATGTTTTCCCACTCACCAATCTGTCTTGGACACCTTCCCCGTCATTACGTACGGATTTCCATCATTATTTTTATTTATTTTTGTAGAGTCTGGCTTGCAGCAATTCAAAAGGGTCAAATTTCGGGGCTATAACATGCTCACTAAAGTGCATACACACTGGGGTTTGACAGAGGTCATCTTCTTCTCAAAACGACATGGGCTTTATAAGCCGCCGGTGGCCCAGGAACGAGGGACCTTCCCTGTTTATATATTTTTGGGGTTACTCTTTTATTTTGCAAATTTCTAACTACTTAAAGTAGAGGGACCAGTACAATGAACCCTCTCATACCCATCACCTGGATTCAACAACCATTAAGATTTGGCCACATTCCCACTGGCGCGGCTCAGTGGTTGAGCATTGACCTATGAACCAGGAGGTCACAGTTCAATTCCTGGTCAGGGTACATGCCCGGGTTGCAGGCTCGATCCCCCCTCTCTCCCTCTCCCTTCCTCTCTAAAAATCAATAGAAAATATATTTAAAAAAAAAGATTTGGCAACATTTGCTTGGTCTACCCTTTATTTATTTTCTTTTCTTCTTCTGTGAAACATTGGAAAGCAAATCCAGTTTTGTTATTTTACCCTTGCATCATTTAGTGAACAGCGCTTAAAAATAAAAATGACATTTTCTTATGCACCCGCCACACCCAACAAAATGACCCT
>NW_005873178.1:7420-28457 GCF_000147115.1 Myotis lucifugus
TCAAATTCCCCAATAACCCCCAAACTATCCTTGTTGTGGTGGTTTTGTTTGGATTAGGAACCAAACAGGAAGAATACTTTTTGTTTGGTGGTTATGTTTTTAAAATTTGTTTTCTAGAGCCATTCTCAAGTCATATTAACTCACATAGTGAGATGGTAGTAATGCATGAATTTCACTTCTACTTCAATCCTCTGTTTACATCAACAGAACTCAGCTTGTTGGGAGTGTGTGCTTAGCCCAGAACTGGGGGACTTCCAGTAACTCCCCTGCTGCCATTGTGAGTTCCTTCCCCAGCCTCCTCCTCCATCCCTCCGTTCTTTCTTTCTTGTTCCCAGTCTTAAGCAGGCAACCTTCCCTAGCTAGATTTTAATAACATTATTTTCTTTGCCTGTGGTTACTACTACTGTTACCTTCTATTTATGGTAACTGACACGGCTATTCTATTTAAGGTAGTATAAGTATAGTAATTTTTAAAAAAAATAAGATACATTTATTTGAGTAAATTGAATGGTTCTGCTTAAAGAAAAGCCACAGAATGGATGGCATGCAAATGCAACAACCCCTTGGGAATGTGCACTTAGTTTAACGTTTTGTTTCTGTTTTTACTTTTTGGTGACTCAGGGTCACGTTGGGAACATCAGCAGTGGCACAGGGATGGCCCTGGGTCTGCACTATTGCTCTGTGTTCCCGGGTCTGCACTATTGCTCTGTGTTCCCAGGCTCTGCACGATTGCTCTGTATCCCAGGCTCTGCACTATTGCTCTGTGTCCCAGGCTCTGCACGATTGCTCTGTGTTCCCAGGCTCTGCACTATTGCTCTGTGTTCCCAGGTCTGCACTATTGCTGTGTCCCAGACTCTGCACTATTGCTCTGTGTCCCAGGTCTGCACGATTGCTCTGTGTTCCCAGGTCTGCACGATTGCTCTGTGTCCCAGGTCTGCACTATTGCTCTGTGTCCCCAGACTCTGCACTATTGCTGTATCCCAGGTCTGCACTATTGCTGTGTCCCTGGGTCTGCACTATTGCTGTGTCCCTGGCTCTGCACTATTGCTGTGTCCCAGACTCTGCACTATTGCTCTGTGTCCCAGACTCTGCACTATTGCTCTGTGTCCCAGGCTCTGCACGATTGCTCTGTGTTCCCAGGCTCTGCACGATTGCTCTGTGTTCCCAGGCTCTGCACGATTGCTCTGTATCCCAGGCTCTGCACTATTGCTCTGTGTCCCAGGCTCTGCACTATTGCTCTGTGTCCCAGGCTCTGCACGATTGCTCTGTGTCCCAGGCTCTGCACTATTGCTCTGTGTCCCCAGGCTCTGCACTATTGCTGTATCCCAGGCTCTGCACTATTGCTGTGTCCCAGGCTCTGCACTATTGTTCTGTGTCCCAGGCCAGGCCAGTGGCTGCTTTGCATCTACTTTTCATAGAGTTGCTGTCTCTTCCTTTTTGGTAAGTTTTCCTTTTTCATCCTCCCACCCTCTTTGAATCTTACTTCTCAAGTACTATGAGCTGAAAAACAGATAAACAAGTTTGTACCTAATTTAAGAGGAAATAGGCTCTGAGTGAGGGTCAGTGGGACAAACAGGAGGCAAGGCTTTTCTTAGGTCCTGCCCATCCCACCTGCATTAAAAATATATGCACATTTTTATTGATTTCAGAGAGGAAAGGAGAGGGAGAGAGAGGTAGAAACATCAAGGATGAGGGAAAATTATTGATCGCCTGCCTCCTGCATACCCCACACTAGGGATCGAGCCTGCAACCTGGGCATGTGCCCTGACTGGGAATCGAACCTCGACCTCCTGGTTCATAGGTTGATGCTCAACCACTGAGCCACACTGGCCGGGCCCATCTCTTTTTTAGTGTCATCCTGCTTCATATCCCCAGGGTTGCCTGGAGGGTGGCTGTTGGCGATGGTAATGACTTACCTGCCCATTGCTACTCAGGGCAGGTAAAGTGACAGACGAGAGGATCATGGGTCCCTTGCTGTCCCATACGGATCTTTCAGGATATAACGTGGATTGGCAAATTGCCTTCCTCCATCCTTGTAGCATTTTGATGTAGAATCAGCATTATGACCTTCGATTTGGGGAGAAAGGTTTTGCAGTTGAGAGAGGCCAAGGGATTTTCCAAAGGCCGCACAGCTGGCTGATGGCAGAGTTGTGGCCTGAACCAGGTCTTGCCGACGTAAGAAATGCGTAGGATTTTTATAAGCGTTTATTTGAACCAGTCTGATGACATATGCTGGGAAGTAAGAGCTCAAATGCTCCGGCAGATCACAGGTTTGCTGCTGCCTTCGTGCATTTGAAATTAAGGAGGGAACGTAGGGAGACAGCAAGGTGGGCACTGGATTACAGGAGAGTTCAGGTGATGTGCAGAAGGAGGGGCCTGAAAGGGGCATTTCAAAGGCATGTTAACCTAGATGCACAGACACAATGGACAGGGCTTGCTTAAGGCAGTGGTTGGCAAACTGCGGCTCGCGAGCCACATGCGGCTGTTTGGCCTCTTGAGTGTGGCTCTTCCACAAAATACCATGTGCGGGCGCGCACGTACAGTGCGATTGAAACTTCGTGGCCCATGCCCAGAAGTCGGTTTTCGGCCTGGGCAAGTCTATTTTGAAAAAGTGGCGTTAGAAGAAGTGGGGGTGTCGGTTCGTGGGGCGACGGGACATGCGGTGCAGGCGGGCTGGAGGATACGCAGCTCGGGGGAGGCGCGCGCGATTCATGCAGGATTTGAGTGAGCCAGTCAGTCAGCAGTCTCATTGTGCAGTGGTTAGGTATGTTGAGATGGTTTGGACATAGAGAGAGGATGAATGAAAGGAGATAGACGAAACAAGTCTACAAGACGAGTGTGGATGGGAGAGTTGGAAGGGGTCGACCTCAGCGAACGTACCTCAATCAGATTGAGGACGTTTTTAGCAAAGGCCAGCTTTGGAGCACCCTAATTAAGTTAATAACAATGTACCTACCTATATAGTTTAAGTTTAAAAAATTTGGCTCTCAAAAGAAATTTCAATCGTCGTACTGTTGATATTTGGCTCTGTTGATTAATGAGTTTGCCGACCACTGGCTTAAGGCCATGAGAAGCCTATTAGGAAAGAAGCTATATGCCTGGGGTGTGACTGTCCACCATGACCTGGCCTGTTAGGAATTCATGATCAGATCACCCTGTAACATTACTTTCCCTCGAACCCCTTTTGTTGTCCACCGAACCCAGTGAATTTTGTCTGCTCACAGCCAGGGCCAGATGCATCTAGGGGATCCGAACAGTGAGTGTCGGCCGGAGGAGGGGTGCAGGAGGGAAGGGTTCTCCAGCCGCAGAGAGCCAAGCACTTACGCAGCCAGAGCAAGGACAGGAGCCAGGGGGTTGGGCCCGGCGGCTTCAGGGGAGTTCGGCCGCTAGGGCCCAGGCTCTTACGTGGCTCAGGATGTCCTCAGCCAAGAGGACAGCTGGGCCGGGGTGGGGGCCAAGAACGCCAAGTCCTCATTCCTCCTCAGCCTCCTGGCTGTGGGAGGCGGAGCAGGGTCCCGGGAGCCCCTGAGCTGAGTTCTGGAGCCTTCCTGGCTGTGGGCCCCGGGCCACGAAACAGCCCATCGCCGAGCGTCAGCTGAAGAGAGGGGCTGGGGCCTGGATCCGGGACCTTCAGCATGATCCAGGGTGGGGCCATCAACCTCCCTCCACCTCTCCAGATACCTCAGTGATAAACACAAAAACTAGTTTTTGTTTTTAAATTCTTAAGACTTCATTGAAAGGATCCTGATGCCAACATTTTTCCAAAAAACGGACAAAATGATCTTACAGGTTCCACTCTCACCTCCTCCTGCGTTTCTACTCTTGGGTCGTGGTACTTTCCCACCTCTGTCGATATTAACCAGGTCCCTGAGAGACAGTCTTGGGTCCTCCCCTCTTCTCCCCCTCGTCCTCCACTACATTCTATCCAGCCACTTCCTCAGTTTCCCTTTTAGGCTCCTGCCACCATCCTGACCCTGCAGAGTAGCCCGCCTCCCTGCCTTTACCCTCATGCCCTGCACTCGCCACGCGGTGTGTTCAGTGGTTCCCACGGCCGGGGAGGAGGAAGTCCAGGCTGTGGGGCCCGTCCTTCTCGGTCGTCTTTTCCTTCCTCTCCTCCAGGGCTCACCCAAGGGACAGTTTTGCCTCTTGTCATCTTGGAGCCTTTGGACTCATCCTGCAAGACTCAGGTCCAATGTCATGTCCTCAGCGATGCCTCCTGCTGGCCCCCGCCCAGCACATGAGTCACTTCTGTGTCCCCGAGGCTGCGGCTCAGCTCTATTACATCCCCCTCCCAGGCCTGGTTGCCCGCCGGAGCCAGGCTTCTCAGGGTCTGGGATTTTACAGTTCACCCCAAATCACAGCCTCTCGGCGTCTCTAACAGGTCTGGGGCCAGCAAATGCTTGTTGAGGGAACAGATGCGTTCCCCTAAGCCAGGTGCGGGGGGTGGCCCTCGCCATGTGACACTGTGGACATGTAGGCCCTGCCGTGCTGACCCCTAGAACTCCGACTGCAGCTGTAGGAGCACTAGGTCTTAAAAAAAAATCCAATTTATACAGAGGCAGAGGCGTTTACACCGAGAGAGTAGAGCAAACCCCTTCAGGCCAATTCAATGGATTGCTTTTCTATAGAACATGGTTCAGCAGCTCCTGGTTTTCTTCCATCTTCATCAATATCGATTCCTTCCAAGGTAGATTTTACAGTGAAGATTTGCTTCATGGATCAATTTTTTGGCCCCCTTTTAAATTTCTATACGTTTCTGTTGGAGTTTTCTGTTATGGATGTTCTTTCTACCCCATCCAGGTTTTCTGGGACACATTTAATAAAATTCACTTTTTAGAGCAATTGTAGGTGTATAAGAACCATTGCATGGAAAGCAGTCTCATACCCACCCCCCCATGACCTCCCCCACTATGGACATCTCCCACACAGAGGTGCCTTGGTTACAATCGATGCACCTGCATTGACATGTCATCACCCAAAGTCCACAGTCTACATTAGGGTTCACTCTGCTGCTGGGGATTCTATGGGTTTGGACAAATGCTCCTAGGAACATGGACTTCCATGAACCTCGCGGGACTTCCGGCCTGTTCGAGGCCCCCTGCCAGCAGAGAGCCCTCCCGGGCAGACACTGTTGGGTGCTTGCCGCAGGGCACGGCAGGTGTGAGTGGAAAGGCAAGTGCCGAGACCGTGGCAGAGGTGGCCCCGCGGCCTCAGGGCATTTGCACGTATGGTCTGATTGCAGCAGCCTTCTCCCCAGCTCCTGGAAGACCCGGTACCCCATTCTTCAACTGCCAGCCCAGAATCTCTTCTGACAGACATCTCTAAATTAACCCCTCTCCCCCCCAAAAAACTCTCCATTGGCTCATCTTGTTTATTTCTTTCCCAGTGCATGTCCCAGTCAGAAGTTGGCTTATGTATTTGTTTGGTCACAGGCACTGCGTAGCTCTAGGTCCTCGGAGAAGCCCCTGGCTCATAGTTGCACCTCCGTAACTACTTTCTGTACACACATGTGCCTCACCATCTGCACCCCAGCTACATATCAACATGCCTCCCACTATGACCTCATGCGTTCTGGTAGTAGCAAACAGGGGCAGTACAGACCGAGGTTGAGTTATGGGAACATAGACGCTGCTCAGGCTTTCATGCGCACCGGCAAGACGTTGACTCATCGGAAGAGTCTGAAATCTGTAGCGTCCTTGTGCGATGGGGGAAAGGGTTTTGACATCACAGCAGAGTGACGTCAATATCGATCGACATCACTGCCCAATATTGATGGCAAGTTCCCTGAATGACTAGACACGTGTGCTTCTGATGTAAAGTGCACCTCCCTCCTGGCAGCCCATTTGTAGGTTTTAAGTGGGCAAGAGCCCAGTGAATGTGCTTCAAGATAAATGTCATGTCATGGTTTCTGTGAAAAGAGGTTTATTCCATCCCTTCAATAAATCTGTAGGGTACCCTGCTTCTGTTTTTTTAAAACTATATTTAGTTTGCTTTGAAGCTGAACAAAACTGAAATGCTATGTTCCTTTCCTACTTTGCAACATCCAGAAATTCCTTGGCTATTAATATTCCAGAGAAACAGATTTCTTTGATTTCTTTTTTCAGTTTAGATGATCAAAAGTTGCCAGAAATTATATCAAAAGAAAAATAAATCTCTGAGAAGTCAGATTTGAAATTCCGTGGGGCCGGGGTCCCCGTCCACTGTGTTAGGAGCCAGGTAATGAGAGAGTTGCTCTAATTGGTGGGGTTTGGCCTCCTTCCTGCCTTCCCTCCCCTCCTAGGGAAGTCCTGGCGTTGCATCTCCCATCTGCTTTCTTTTGTGAAATCTTAGAACACTGGGCCCCAAATTAAATTTATTGTAAATCTGGACAGGCCGGATCATTTCCTGAAGAGGGTGGTTAAAGTGCATGACTGCTGGTCCCTGGAAACCTCCACTGTTTCTTGGAGATGAGCACTCACTCAGATTGTCGGAAGTTTCGGATGAAGGATTCAGCTTCCTTTTTGGGTCTCATCATAAACGTCACGCTTATAAATGTCACGTGATTCTCCCGTAAAGGAAGTGCTTGGACCAATGCCTTACGCGGCCTCTTCTCTCTGCTTCGGCCACCATCTCCCCACACTTTCCGGGACACCTTGGGACACCTGTGCTCTGGGCTACCACCAGGACTTGGGGATCTGGGAATGCTGGTGGACGGAATATTTGGGGGGAAAGAAAAACTCAGAAACTCCACAGAGAGAGGTTGGCCACCTGGTCGGAAGTGGAAATCAAACAAGGGGGGAGGTCCGACATCACCTGATGGATGCTCTGAGGTAAAACAACAGAGACGGGCTTCACAGAGTCCCCAGGGCCACACCCACTGGAGCTGAATCCTCAGGACAGGTTTTCCCTGATTCCCAGCTCAGCCTTGTTCTTGGATTACACGTACACGTCAACATGATAAAGCTAGAGAACGCACAGTAGAATGGGTTAATGGCAGAAGAATTAGATAATAAAAACAAATAAAGAAAAAAAGGGGAAAATGACACCGGCCTCAATCCCACCCACTCTGAAAAATGAATGATTACACTTTGGTATCACTTTATCCTTTGGGTATGATGTGAGCATATGTACATATGTAATGTATCTAAATAGGAATATAGACATAGGTACACATTTGAACCATAAATGTATATGAACGCATACTTGTTTTGATAAGTGGACAGCATTTTATATATGGCTATAAGGCATATATTGTACTTTCTTACCATCCTATCTAATAAAGAGGGAATATGTTAATTGACCCTCACGCCGTTGCAAAGATGGTGGCACCTACAGCCAATAAGGAGGGAATATGCTAATTGACTGACCTGCCCTCAAAGATGGCTGCGCCCACAACCAATAGGAGGGAATATGCTAATTGACTGCCATGCCCTCAGATGGTGGCTCCCACAGCCACAAGAAGGCTGGCAGGGGAGGGCAGTTGGGGGTGACCAGGCCTACAGGGGAGGGCAGTTGGGGACGACTGGGCTGACAGGGGAGGGAAGTTGGGGGGCGATCAGGCAAGCAGGGGAGCAGTTAGGAGTCAATCAGGCTGGCAGGGGAGTGTTTTGGGGGTGATCAGGCTGATAGGCAGAAGTGGTTAGGGACAATCAGGCAGGCAGGCAGGCGAACCAGCAGTCCTGGATTGTGAGAGGGATGTCCCAGATTGGAGAGGGTACAGGCTGAGCTGAGGGACAACCCCCCCCCCCCCAGTGCACAAATTTCATGCACCAGGCCTCTAGTTATACAATATTCCTTTTTAAATCTGATAATATTCCTTGTTCCGAGGTCTCCTTTGTATGATATTAACATAGCGACTCTGGTTTATTTGGGTTAGTGTTTGCATGACATTTGTTCACCTTTGCTCTTTTAACCTATTTATGTCTTTATTTTATTATTTTTTTTTTATAAAAATATACTTCATTGATTCTCTAGAGAGAGGAAGGAAGAGGGACAGAGAGTCAGAAACATCGATGAGAGAGAAACATGGATCAGCCGCCTCCTGCACACTCCCCACTGGGGATGTGCCCGCAACCAAGGCACACGCCCCTGACCGGAATCGAACCTGGGACCCTTGAGTCTGCAGGCCGATGCTCTATCCACTGAGCCAAACCGGTTACAGCCCTATTTATGTCTTTATATGTAAAGTGAGTTTCTTGAAAACAGCATAGAGCTGGGTCTTGCTTTGAAAAAATGTAACCTGACAGTCTCTATCTTTTAATGTGTGTGTCTAGACCATGCATATTTCATGTAATTAGTGATCTGTTTGGATTAAAACCTAGCGTCTTGTTTGCTGTTTTTATTTGCTCCATCTTAACTGAGTAGGATAAACTCCTGGAAACTGGATTGTTGGGAATCCTACGAATTCTTCAGAGGGGTTGTATTAAACGTTGCCAACTTGCCTTCTAGGAAAGCCATGTCCATGAACCCACCCACTAGCAAAGATGAGAGTGTTCATTACAGCTTTGGGATTCTGGGGAGAGCTGCCTCCATGGCACCAGTTTCTTGCCTACAACACAGACCTGGCATGTGCTTGGAAAGGCCCGATCCCGACCCAGGATGTCCTGGTTCCCGTCTCTGGCCAGCTATCACTAGTGAATCCCTGCCAGCAAGGAGGGCTGAAGTGAGGCTAGATAAACATTGCGACACCTCAGTCCAGGCTGTGTCTACCACGTGCTCTTCCGACGGCCGATGGAGATATTGGAAGAGCTGCCTTAGGAGTTCTGAGCCATTTCTAAGGCACAGGCCACCCGCATCTAGGCAACCCTAGTCGCTCCAATCGGACATGATGGAGACCACTTTCTGGTCATGGCAACTTCTCATGATTGTCCTGGCAAATAAAGAACTGTAACAATCTTTCAATATCTTTGGTGGTGGGAGGATGTTGTGGTTTGGGCTTTTTAATTCCAATGAAAATATTGAACACGTTATAAAGCAGCTGCTATTTCAACTGCCAATACTATTTAACATGAATTTACTCGCCATTTTCTACCCGCGTCTGTATAATTTATAACACTAAGCTCTTTCAATGCTCCAAAATGCCAGATAAACTTTTCTCATTTGCTCTTAATTTGGTCACGCAGGATAATACCAGCATCTGAAGGCTCTTTAAACTGCTCTTTAAAATGCATTCCTGTGCGCGCCACCCGGCCCCTCTGCTCCTTGTCGTCACTCGTAATTATTTCCAATCCAAAGCAGCCCTTAATGCACTTAGTAATCTGGCATTCTCCTCAGTGTGGAGCACAGTCAGCTCTATTAATTTTTTAAAAAACCCTTTTTTATAGGGGACTGCAGATGCTTGGCTATTACTGAAAAGCTATTAGAAGTTAACACCTTTCTCTCCCTGGAGACGGGCATCGTCCCAGGCCTCCAAATGCCACCCCGTTTTACATTATCGGCTGCTAAGACAAAGTATTAGAGACTTTTTTTTTGCTTTTTGCTTCAGGATGGTAATGCTATTATTAGCTAATGGCAGAGTCCTGCCCGGCCTGCGGTGTGTGGGCTAATGAACAGAGTTGTAGATTTTCAGAGTGTGTGTACTTTCAGTTCAGGATGGCCACTCAGGGGAAGGAGACAGGACTGGCCTCCTGGAGAGAGAGGAGAGGACTGGTCCTCTCTCCCCCCTTGGGATCCCTTCCACATGGGCGACTCCCTAGGGCCATTCCAAGAATCATGAAAACATGAGAAAATGGCTGAGGCTCTTGTGTAACAAATAAGCAGCTTTTGTTTTCCCAGAAACCACAGCAGGGACCCAAGCAAAGTGACAGCTCTATGCTTCCAGGTCTCGCTGATGCACTGAGGGCCCGGGCGGGGAACAGGAGAGGATGCTAGCAAATGACCTGCCAGGGGCACTTCCAGGTCACCTGCTGGGAAGCAGCAGGAACAGGGACAGGGACACGGAGCTCTCAGAAGTGGCTGCTCTTAGGAGCTGTCACAGCCTGGGAGCCCCCATGAGGAGGGCGTTGGGGGAGGGCCATCCCAGTAATCAGTCTTCAGCTGAGGTTCCTGGGCTCTGGACTTGAACTCCCATTGATGGATCTGGCTGCAGACCCACCAGTGTAACAGGATACTGACGATGTGTGTTTGGTCTCGTGGTCTCTCTCTCCCTGTCCTCCTCACACTTGTATTTGGGAAGACAGAGGCCAAGAAACAGCACTGGAGATGCTGAAGGGGAGATGAGGGTATCCCTACTGCAGCTCTCCCAGGACCGGCTCTGCTGGGTGCAGAGAGCCGCGGGGCCCACCCGCCGAGGCAGACCTCCGGCCAGGAGCCCCACCTCTGCTTTCCTGAAGCTTGGCCATTGGTCTCATCAATGTCCCCTGGGGCTAGTTTCCTTAGAGAATGCTCCATGAAAACATTCATATCCACAGTTCTGGGGAAGACGTTACATTTACAGATGGGGAAACTGAGGCTCAGAAAAGTGAAATCATTTCCCCGGGGTTATATTCTGACAGGGACCGGGCTCAGCCCAGGCCTGTTGCTGCCTGATCTGTGCTTCTTCTGCTCCAATACCTGCTTCGAGGCTCTGATGGTTCAGTTGGGGTCTTCAGTCTTCACCAGCAGAAATGACCAGGAGAAAGCCAGCCTGGCTAGTCCCAGTTGCCATTGCTGGTCACTGTATGGTCATCTCAATCATGTCTGATTTCCTAAAGAAACTTTTAAACTTTTTAAAGAAACAATATAAAAAAAATCGAAGAAGGGGTTAAGATGTGGAACAGGAGCCCAATAATAGAAATAACTCCTGGCTGGACAAAGACTGGGGGGTGGGGGATGGGAGGAGGGCATGTGCCTGGGTGGGGACGGCTTGGGAGAGGTCAATGGGGGGAAAAAGGAGACTTATGTAATACTTTTAACAATAAAGAATTTTTTTAAAAAAAGAAATAACTCGGGGCAGAACTGTTCTAATATAAGTCTTCTAAACAACACTATTCTTTATAACGTTATAAAGACTGTTTTGCTAGCAGTTCTATTTTTTGAAGGGAGATGCACCAAATAAATGCGGTTTGTTTTACCTCAAATTTGTAAACAACCTACAAGATATTGCTTGTGATAAACTTCACTCGACTAATTTCAGAGATTGCAGATGAACGACAATGATGCTAAAAACAACAATAATATCCACAACAGTTTCCACGCAGTGAGTGCCCACGTACCACTGACATGGACATACTATTTCCGTTTCGGGGGCTCTGAGCAATTCCAGAGCACAAGTTGGAAGGGTCTTGGCCCTTTAATTCATTTCTGATACACGTTGTATTGTTGCAAACTTTATTTTTGAAGAAAGGACTTAGACAATAGCTATTAAAAATAGATATGTGTATACCCTTGACCCTGCAATGCTCTTTGAGGGAATCTAATCTACAGGCAGTTTGACCTCTGGATTTTCTGCCTCCGGGCAGGCACATAAGGATGTTTTCCTCCAGTGTTATTGGCCATGGCAAAAACAAGTAAACAAAAAATGGAAGAAAAACAGCCTACCAGTCTATTAAAGCAAAATTGGATGGATAAAATTAGAGTGTTGATGTGGAGTGGTGTATGATATATTAAATGTCAAAAGCAAATTTGAGGATAACATTTATAGAATGATCCTGTTTTAGCAAAAATTCGATCAAACCACAGCAAACCAGAGGCCATATGTGTATCTGTGGTCCAACTTGCATGTGTGTGCCCAGGGGAGATGCCCTCCAGGCTGTTAATATGGGTGGTCAATGTGGTTGGAGGCTTATTAACTTTTCCTTCTACACCTTTGGATGGATTTACCCATTATAGCGAGCATATGTTATTTGGTAATAAAATAAATTGAAGAAAGAAACAAAGAGGAGTGAAGTCACCAGGTGAAGTCAAGGCTGAGGATTTCAGCTCCCACGTTATAATCAGAGACATTAAAAATTAGCTGTGCTCCTGTTACGGGAAAGGTTATTCCCACGACTACTCGTTTTGAATATGTAATGAGATTTTTTCCCATTTTTAAATTGTTGGCTCCCAGTGTTGTGCTCTTACACTTGACTTTAGAAAAAGAATTTACATGTTAACACAGCTCATCATTAATATAATCACCAGCATAGTGACTATTCTTCAGTTTTCATAGAGTGCTTGTCTCTCAAATAGCTTAATTCCCCCTCCCCTCATGATTCAAAGAGCAGATATGGATGGCAGAATAGATAATAGGAGGCAAAGCAGAGGTTTAAATAAGAAAGTTGTGGCTGAACCAGAATGTGCTATCTTTTTAATAAAAAGTAATGATGATTTAGTGCCTGATAATGTGCTTGATGGAATAATATTTAATAAAATACTGCTGAATAGATTGATTTTCTAAAGGACTTTGCTCAGACTCACGCATGCCTTCATTGTCCCTCAAGGAAAGTCCTTGTGTCAAATTCCCGAATAACCAAAATGGGCTTTCATGCTTAGAGTCTAAAAGTTGTAACAGAACAATCAACCTCTGTTGAGAAGAGTGTCTGAGCCCTGTAAGCCCTGGGGTGAGATAAGAACCATGTGTGAAACTCGTGACAGTGTGCAGACTCATTCTTACTCTCCTCCTTCTAGTGACTTCGATTTGGTGGTTATCACAAGACCTTGTGGCTCTCTCTACAGTGATCATCTTAGTAGAATTCTTCAGATGGTGGCCTTGGAACTCTCATCTACTAATTTATTATCTGTGTCATTTTGGGGTCTGTTTCTATTGGTTGATTTTTCTTCTTGTTTTGGATTCTATTTTCCTGCGTCTTTGCATGCCTAACAATTTTTGATTGGATGCTAGACATTGTGAATTTGACCTTGTTGGCTGCTTAATATTGTTGCATTGCTTCAAATATCCTTGAGTTTGCTCTGGACACGGATAAATTATTTAGGAACTTTTTGATCCTTTTGGGGCTTATTTTTAAGCTTTTTTGGATGGGAACAGAGCAGTCTTTAACCCAGGGTTAATTTTTTTTCTAGCACTGAGGTAATACCCTTCTAATACTCTACCTGATGTCCACGTATTATGAGGTACCCCAGTCTGGCTGGTGGGAACACAATTTCTAGTTAAGTGTGAGCTCTGGTGATTGTTCTGCTTAGTCCTTTCTGCTATCCCCCGCCACTCTCCACTTTTCTAGAGTAGTTTTTTCACATGTGCCCACTGATCAATACTCAGTTTAAGACTCAAAGGGAGCAGATGTATGGCTCTTTTTCTGTGCAGCTCTCCTCACAGGCACTCTACTGCCCCCCCCCCCCCAATTTCTTAACTGTGCCTCTTCAACTAGAGAGGCAGTGGGCTCTGTTTGAGTTTCTCCACCCTGCACTATGATCTGAAAACCCTTTACAGCAATAAGCTGAGCAAACCATGGGGCTCATTTCATTTATTTTCCTTTATTTAGGGACCAATGACTATGCTGCCTATTGTCCAATGTCCAAAAAATGTTTTTTTTCATATCTTCTGCATTTATTGGTTAATGTGAGAGGGTAACAGTTCCTATTACTTGATCATGGTTGGAAGCGGAAGTCTTGAAACAATGACTCTGAACCTCAAAATGCCAGCTGGGTTCCTCAGTCTCAAAGGGCTTTTTCATTACTGTCCTATAAGCCTACAGAGAGTGATGTCTTAGGAAGGGACAAGATGTCCTGGGAGGCCTTTCCTAGTGACAAGAAGTAAGATCATGCCTGCTAGGTGGTACCCACAAGAGCTTATTGAAATCATAAATTTGTCACCTTCCTGGTCAAGTCTCTACTCACTGCTCTTATGATGAAAACAACATCCTGGTCCCTGTCTATATCTGCAACTCATTCCCTGCCCCTGCCCCAAACTTCCTGCCTCCTGCCAGGCTGGCTTTCTTTCGGTTCTTTGACTGGACCAACCTGCCTCAGGGCCCACTCCTGGCCACTTGGACCCATTCCCCAGCATGTTCTCACCTCCAGTCTCTAGTCATTTCTGAAGTCTCAGCTGTGGTGTCACGGTCCCTAGAGTAGCTACCCCCCCAACCCCTCAGGGGTTCTCGGAGCCCTCTGTACTCTCCTTTATAGCTTTCACACCAGTGTGATGACAGGAGGCCTTGTCATCCACAGGTCATCCACCTTAGACCAAGTCCATTTAACATGGGAGACAATATTTCATGGGAAATGGGGGGAAGGGGAGAATTTAAAAAAAGATTTGATTTAAAAAGTTCAGAAAACCAAAACTAGAAACTCTAAAAATAAATTTATTTTTATCTTATTCTTACCCATTTTTTTTTATTCTAATTACAACCACACACTGAAGTTTTAGAATAAAGAAAGAATAAATTAGGTGTTGATAATTTTGTGGGATGCAATTTTTATGGCAAAATTGGATGGTGGCATGATATACCTTCTCTTGTTTCATGTTTTTTTGATATCCTTGCAACACAAACATAGAGAAAGCTATTTATTGCAAAAGGCGTCAGGGGCCTCATGGGTTTTCCCGAGGGCTTTTCTTAACAACCTGATGGTCCAATCATTTTGTTTTGACCATCAGCTCATCACCTCCGTCAACCCCCCTCTTCCTGCTGTTTCCTGATTGAACTGTCAGAGCCTCATCTGTCACTGGCTTGGCCTGGGGTTTAAGTAGTTCTCTCATTGACCTCATAAAACCCTCCAATGTTGGTCAAGTCTTCAATTTCTCTTTGCAATTTGTTTGCATGACAATGTCATCATACTGTCAGGTAGATAACCCCAAATGAAGAGAGGTGGACCGAACATGATGACAACTCTAAGGGCCATGATAGACGCTGATGTTATACAAGTTGTTTGGAAACTGATCTTCCAAGTTGTTGGTTCACTAATGAATGTTTTTTAAATTATTGTGATAATTTTTGTTTCCCTCTATGTGTTTAAAGTATGAGGTCCCTGTAAGTACAAATATTCTTACACTTAGTTGTGTTAATGTTGTTGCTGCAATTGGACATCAGCTGCGCCAGAGAGGGACCTCTGGGCCGCAGGTGCCCAGAACAGGCCTGGTCCAGATTCAGGTCTTGCTCAAATGTTAGCTGAAAAAATAAACAAACTAACAAAGAGCCAGGAGGAAAGGGGCCTTGGAAGAGTGGTCTCAGCTCATCCACTCATCCCATCACCAGTCGTCTGACCTTCTTACAATCTGAAACCTACACTTTGGTGGCAACCATTGTGCTGATGGGTTGAAACTCTTTCCTTGTTCTTTAGTCGTGTTTAGTAAGATGAATGCATGACCCAGGTTAGAAAGGCAAGCCAGTGGTGTTTGTCTCCCTGAGGGCAGGACTTCTAGAGAGGGCTACCACCCGGAATGTGGTATGTGAGTGAGATGCAGGAATGTAGTATTGAGTGAGGTGCCGAGCTGTGCTGGGGACTCAGGAGAAGGAGGAGCTCTGGGGGAAGAAAGTGCTGGAGACCCCCTTTGAGAGTTCTGCTCTGCTCTTGCCTGGGAGGGTGGTGTGTGTGTGTGTGTGTGTGTGTGTGTGTGTGTGTGTGTGTGTGTGTGTGTGTGTGTGTGTGTGTGTGACAAGTTCCTTGCATGGTTTTTGGGGGCCTGTTCCTAGGAGACATGGAAGGTATATAGAAGGAAGGAATATAGAAGCAACCAACGATTTAGCCCCCGACCATCTCTCAGAGAAAGTGCGATGCTTTTGATGATTTTCTTTTAAATATATTTTATTGATTTTTTTACAGAGAGGAAGGGAGAGGGATAGAGAGTTAGAAACATCGATGAGAGAGAAACATCGATCAGCTGCCTCCTGCAACCCCCCACTGGGGATGTGCCCACAACCAAGGTACATGCCCCTGACCGGAATCGAACCCAGGACCCTTGAGTCCGAAGGCCGATGCTCTATCCACTGAGCCAAACCAGTCAGGGCTTGATGATTTTCTTTGCTCGGGAAAATGTCACTTGAAAGTAGCCTGCTTCTGGGATAGCCCTAGGGATTGCCTCATATTGAGCTTTCCCCAGCAGCCACATAAGTACCCCTGATGCCAGAGGAGAGTAGACACGTGCTGGGAGAAGGACATTTTTGGATGTTTTATTTTAAAATGAATGTAAATTTTATATTCGATTTCAAGATGGGCCCAAGTGTACTTTTGTATAAAATAATATCTTCCACTAACCTCCCCCAAACAAACAGCCCTTCAGATGAAAATCATATTCCTGGAGGGTTCAGCTAGTGGGCTCTGGCTGGTGTAGACTCTGCAGTAACCTGAAGGTTTCCATCGTCCAGTTTGTGAAACTCGAGTTAATGACCCTTTCCTGGAGAAGTGTCCATTCCCCTCCACCCGCTCCTGCAAACTTATTCCCAGATGCCGAGCAACCTCAGGATTTGGGTCCTCCTGAGCCCTGGTTAGGAGTTAAAAAACAACATCCCTCCTGACTCATCACCCCCGGCTCCTCTTTAACACGTGCTCCCAGCCGGTTCCAGGAGCACCGCTTCCTGAAATCTGAGTTCTGCTCAGAGAGCATCTAGCTGTTCCTCATGGTCACTTAGGAAAACAGAGAAAACCAGTCTATGTTGCTTGCGTTTCAGTTTTTATCACCGGGCAGCTTTCAAAAAGAAAATTGTTGGTCAGGTTCAAGAGAGGTACTAGTAAGAATGCACATTTATTTTGGAGGGGGCTCAAGCAAATACTTAAGACTCACTAAGACTTTCTCTTCCTGTTCCTACCTGGGGTTTTCTTCTCCAGAAGGCCTAGTCCCAGGGGATTTGGGGAGCCTTTCTGGATCCCAGCAGAAAGCTCTTTCTGGATCTAGATGTTGGTAGTAATTTCCTTTCTCTGTGGGCCGGGATTGGTTAGTTTCTTTCTGGTCAGCCTCTCCAATGTCGGAGTTAGCCTAGAATCCAACAAGCTCATAAAATGCTGAAGAGTAATTTCACTTTATGCTCTCATGTCAAGTAACCAAATCTATTGCCTCAAGGTTAAAAACAAAACAAAAACACAAAACTCCAGAGACACAGCTAGACCTCAGTCTGGCTCAGAGAAGGTTACTGCGTTCACCAGTATTTGTTAGTAAAGATGAGAATCGCAGAACGAGGCAGAACTAGAATGGGGACTTTAATGTTCATTTAAATTGGACACTTTGATTGACTTCCCCCATTTTATGGTATAAGAAACCAGATTTAGTGACTTGCCAAAGGCCACACAGTGAATTGGAGGCAGGGTCCCCATCTTCTGGCTCCTTCTGGGTGACCACAGTGTATAGTTAACTTTATCACGCAGGTGAGACTGTATCTGAGTGGAGACCCCTTTTTTCTTTGGCTGCTAGGAAGCTCAGGGATAACTGTTTTCCTAACGCTTTTAAAAAAGTGAATATTCCCTTTTGACTTTTAGAAATATAAATGTAATACTAATAACTGAACCATTTCAATAGTACAGCCATGTACAAAAAAGAAAGTTTAAATATCACTCCAAATATTACCATTAGGTGAAAAATATCTAAAGAATTAGTCAATGTGTGTGTGTGTATACTTATTCATATATATCAATCTCCATACATCTATTTATTTATTTATCTACTTATCTATCTCTTTCCATTCACGAGAAAGAGATTATATCAATGATGCATATTCATTTTAACATAAAGCCTTAAAACTGTTGTTCCTTTAATTGAAAAAAAAAAGATTAAGAAGCTAAAAAGAAGTGGAAGGAATTGTTGAACTTAAATAAAAGTTTTTCACCACAATAAATATTCTTTTTTAAAAGATTCTTCTAAGGTTAAGAAAAAAATTGAAGTTGCAGTGATTATGTTTTTCTAACTGCAGTTTCAAATTTAGACACAACTAGTTATCTTCCTGCCATGAGAGATGAGAATATGAGCCCATTCACTCCTCCTCTCCCCCCTCCCTCCATGACGGATTTGTGTTAGTTTTATCATTAGTCTTTGAGGACGTATAAAATGTCTGCAGTTTACACAGTGGCTTAGTATTAATTCTATATGTTTAAATAGATTCTATCCGTCACCTTACCTCTTTTACCACCCTCCATGGCTCAATGCTAAGTTTCGATTTATCTCTGAATTTGGAGTGACTGTAGATAAAGCTTCTCTAAGTATCTGCCTGAAGTGTTTTCTGTGGGTCTTCATATCTTTGCTACATTTGGAGGAATGGCGCTTCATGTCGTAGTCACATATTTTTGTTGAGTGACTCCAATAAGGAGGCGTCTGTGATCAACTGCACTTCTAAAATTTTGCTAAATACCTCCCTTGGGCTCACCATACCTTTCAGGGGTGGGGGTGGGGGTGGGGTAACTCTTGTCTTTGGATTGTTTCCCCAGATCACATGGAGCCCCAGAACCCTCACTTCCGCCAGAGAGAGGCAGGGTCCTGATCAATTTCCCTGTTTCTTCCCAGCAGCATTTTCTCGTCCCCCCCCCCCCCCAGGCCATGGAGGGGAACCTATGGCTCGCCCGTTGGTGGGCTTCCCTCCAGGGCTGATGGTAGGATGGTATTGGGAAGAACTGCTGGGGTTGGGCTGGCTCCCTGAGCTAGCCAGGGCTCTCCAGAGAAACAGAACCCATGGGAGACATTTCCACGTCTACGTATATGAATATTTATTACAAGGGATTGGCTCAAAAGCTCCACAGCCTCCTGTCTGCAAGCTGGAGACCCGGGAAGGCGGCTGGTGCAGTTCAAAGGCCCGAGAGCTGGAGAGCCTGTGGCGTCGATGCCAGCTCCAGGCTGAAGGCCTGGGCCCAGGTGCACTGGGCGGGAGAAGATGGATGTCCCGGCCCAACAGCAAGGCAGAGGGAGAGCCAAGCCTCACTGCCTCCGCCTTTTCCAATCCTACGTGAGGCCCTCAGAGGACAGGGGTGATGCCCACCCACCTCGGAGAGCCTTCCACTGCTCTCGGTCTGTCTATTCAAATGCTAATTTCTTCTGGAAACACTTTCACAGACACACCCAGCAATAATGCTGAGGCCCCCATCAGGGTCTCCCGTGATCCACTCGAGCTGACACATGAAATTAACTCTCAGGACACCCCAAATGGCTTCTGGTGTCGAGATTGGGGCTGGACACCTCGCTGCACTGAATCGTTTTGCTCTGCTCCATAATTTTTTTATTTCATTCCTTGGTTGACACTTTTGAAGTTCAAGGCTTTGGGCTGAGCCTCTTTCCTTGATCATTGTTTTTCTTTTCTTCTTTTTTTAAAATAAATTTCTTCAGCTATTAGGGGAGGGCGGTTCCATATGCTTCCATGAGCCATCTTAACTGCAGCATCTCTGCTTGCATTTTCCTGTTCTAACTTTTTCTCACCCTCATCCTTCTATTCTAGTCTGACTTTCCTTCTCTCCGATGTCTTTATTTTTAAATTTTACTGAGCTATATGTGTATTTATAAGCTGCCTCAAATACTTTTTGCCATGCAATGGGATATAAATAAGTCTAAAAGATTAAGGAAATATCAGGATCCATCAAGGGTCACCTAAGACCCGTCGGATCCGGCAGCTGTTGGTTAGGTCAGCGTTTTGGATCTAGTGGTGACTTTGCTAAACTAACCAGTTTGCTCTTCACAAAGTGGTTCCAGGTTATGGCAGCTGAGACAGTGTTGAGCTGGAGTCACAAACTCCAAGGCCTCAGGGCCCGGGGAAGGTCTTATTAATTAGTGACATGGTGGTATAAGGCAATAGGGAGTGGTGGGGACTGTAGCAAACCAGAGAGCACCGGTCCTGGGTAAAGATGGTGGCTTCTCCTCCACGTCAATGGGTAGGCAAGCATGTGGGCTGATCCTGCAAGAACTTTGAGAGGGGCCAGGTAGCAGGCAACTGGCTAGGCACCAGCTTTGAACACTCATCCACTCCCTTTGGCCATGAAATCCTACCTTTCGATGACATTGTAGTGGAAATTCAGTGCCTACAAGACGAGAGGTGAAACAGCTCAGTTGGTTTGAGTGTGGCAGTCCGAAGCCATGACCGCCAAGGGCCCCTCCTTAAGGCTTCACGGCTGAGGAACAGTTTGGAAACCTTCAGACTAGATCACTGGTAAGGTCCTTGGTCCCTGCTCTGAACTCCTCTGTGCCTTCAGTGCCCATGGGCATAGTCAGCAGGGTCTCAGGCCTGGACTCAGTGGCTTTGCATATTATATATGGACCCTGAATTAACTTCAGGGCACATGTAGGATTTGCATATTATTTTCAAAAATTGTGTTTTTGTCCAAATCTGTGTGTGTCCGTGTGTGTGAATATGTGTGCCTGTGTGTATGAGGACTCAGGTGTTGAGAGTCCCATCAAGGCCAAGTTGATCTTGTAGGGATATCTTGAGTTAGGGACGTTCTAGGGCCAAGTGGAACCTGCAGCCTGTATTTGTACACAGAGGATGTGAACAAAGAATGGGTCTTACATTTTTAAAAGGTTGTAAAAATAAAAGAGAAAGAAAACATATGCGGCAGAGACCGCATGTAGTCTACAAATAGTCTGCAAAGTCTATTTCCGATCTGGCTTCTTACTGAAAAAGTGGACCAAGCCCATATTCTCGTTTAGTCTGAACCAACCAGTCCTAGGCCTTCAAATTTGCGTCCTGGGTCAGAGCCATACAACTGGGTGCTTTTCCTGCTCCGAGAAGCTGCTGTGGGCTTGCTCGCTGCTGCTTGTTGGCCAGACGGATCCTCTCAAGAGCAGAGGAAGGCAGACCAGGGCCTGACCAGCCTGGAGAGCAGGGGCTGCAAAGCCTGGGACCAGGTTGAGCCATTCACAATCTCTCCCGGTCTGGCCCCCTGGGCACGGGGTTCCCCCCAGGCACTGAACTGCTGCCATAAGCATGTTGGGGATCTGCTGGCCTCCAGCAGGCCGGGTGGCGGCCATATGATCCCTTTGCATGAGCAATTTGCAGGGCCCTGAGCACTCGGCTGAACTTGTGAGCTCAGACAGTCCTGTCTTCCCTGAGCCCAGGTGGGTCTCGCTGCCGCGCTGTGGGGTAAGGAAGAGGCCTGGCTGCTGCAGGGACCCCATCGCTGTTTTGTCTACTTCTAAAGCTCTGGGAGGGGCTCTTGGATGCCAGCCGTCAGCCATGGGCCCCTCTGCGCCTGCGGGATGCTGGCGCCAGCTGTTGTTCACAGTGTCTGGAGGGAACAGCCC
>NW_005873179.1:0-7786 GCF_000147115.1 Myotis lucifugus
TGTCCTCACCCCCCTGTTGTCTGTGTCCATTGGTTAGGCCTATATGCTAGCATATAAGTCCATTGGTTGATCTCTCCCCCTTACCCCCACCCTCCCCTACCTTCCCTCTGAGGTTTGACGGTCTGGTTGCTGCTTCTCTGTCTCTGGATCTGTTTTTTTTCATCAATTTATGTTGTTCATTATATTCCACAAATGAATGAGATCATGTGATATTTGTCTTTCTCTGACTGGCTTATTTCACTTAGCATAATGCTCTCCAGTTCCATCCATGCTGTTGCAAATGGTAAGACCTCCTTCTTTTTTACAGCAGCATAGTATTCCATTGTGTAGATTTACCACAGTTTTTTAATCCACTCATCTGCTGATGGGCACTTAGGCTATTTCCAAATCTTAGCTATGGTGACTTGTGCTGCTATGAACATAGGGGTGCATATATCCTTTCTGATTGGTGTTTCTAGTTTCTTGGGATATATTCCCAGAAGTGGGATCATAGGGCCAAATGGGAGTTCCACTTTTAGTTTTTTGAGGAAACTCCATACTGTTCTCCACAGTGGCTGCACCAGTCTGCATTCCCACCAGTAGCGCAAGAGGGTTCCTTTTTCTCCGCATCCTCGCCAGCACTTGTTGTTTGTTGATTTGTTGATGATAGCCATTCTGACTTGTGTGAGGTGGTACTGCATTGTTGTTTTGATTTGCATGTCTCAGATGATTAGTGACTTTGAACATGTTTTCATATGTCTTTTGGCCTTTCTTCTGTCTTTAGAAAGTATTTTTCTTTTTCAAGGAATTTTAACTTGGGTTGATAAGGACACATATCAGAATGTTCAGTTACAATGTATCTGTGACATTAGTGTGTTCACTACCAGGAGAATGGAAATGTGAGAAATGCATTCTTCATTATGCTGTAAGGGCTAGAAGCAATGTACGGGATGTACATATAGCAACATGGATAGATCTTTAGAGATTGTAAATGCAAAAAGGAAAGAATGAGATATAGTTGATGAAATTAAGCACACTCACACACGTAAATGCTGCAAGTTCCGTATACATGCGAAAGGAATGGGCTTTGGATGAAGGTGAAAAATAAAAGTAGAAGAGAGTGAAATTTATTTCCTTTTTTTGTTGTTATTGAAGAGAGTAAATTTTAAATTAACTTTTATCTGACTTTAACCCTGGCTTTGTTTAATAGCTGTATGGATATTAATATGTTGTTTAACCTCAATATGCATGTTTTCTTGACTCAGAAATGGGGTAAATGATATAATTATATGGAGTTTAGGGAAATAGTATATACAAATTCCTCTTTTCTTACTAGGTGGTCAATTCATATTCTTTCCTTCCCTTCTCTCTCTTCATTCCTCTCTTTCCCGGGACACCACCTCTGTGACCCAGCTTTTATTCAAACATCACTGCATTAACTTTTATTCAATCTTTATCTTCTATTTTCCCCCCTCACCTTATTCTGTCCGCTTCTATTTTTCTCTCAACTCCCATTGCCCCTCATGCACACATATACAGTTATTGTTTGGATACAAGCCACTATAATCATGGTAATGAGACTGCTGATTGAATCTTTCCCTCTGTCTCTGGAATTAAATACTTCACTATGAAATATATCATGCATATAGAAATGTTTAGATATGTTCATGCATATAATGCAGAGTAATATTTACCTACCCAACATCCAGGTGCCTCTAGCTATGTGGCCTCCCTGACTGCATCTTGCTTTCCCATTGCATCTCTCAAGTTCATTCCTTTGAAATTTTATATTATTTTTGTTAAATTTATTAAGATAACATCTATAATAATAGAAGCGTAATATGTGAATTAGACCAGACGTCCTTCTGGACGAAGCCTGGGCTGCAAAGGGAAGCCCAGGTCCCGGATGCCAAAGGGAAGCTGGTGCCGGCATCTGGAGGAAGGAAAGCTTACTCTTGCATGAAATTTGTGCATCAGGCCTCTAGTCTATAATAATAAAAGCATAATATGCCAATTAGATGCTTCCGGACAACCTTCTAGAGGAAGCCAGATCTGCGAGGGAAGCCTGGGTCCCAGGTGCCAGAGGGAAGCCGGTGCTGGCAGCCAGGAGAAGGAAGGCCTACACCTGCATCAATTTCGTGCATCAGGCCTCTAGTCTATCTATATAAAACCCTAATATGCAAATTGACCGAACGCTGGAATGACCGGTCGCTATGACACACACTGACCATCAAGGGGGCAGATGCTCAACCCAGGAGCTGCCCCCAGCCTGCAGGCCCCGACCAGCGGTGGTGGTGGGGGGCGGGGCCAGCAATTGGGCAGCACCAGGACAGCCAAGGTGGGTGTGAGATGAGGCCAACAACCACCCCACCAGTTGCCCCACAGATCAGCCCTGATCACCAGCCAAGCCTAGGCACCCTACCCATGCACAAATTTCATGCACTGGGCCTCTAGTTGGTTAATAAGATTATATAATTTCAAGTGTACAATATTATAACATATCATCTGT
Organism: Myotis lucifugus; assembly: GCF_000147115.1. NCBI lineage: Eukaryota > Metazoa > Chordata > Mammalia > Chiroptera > Vespertilionidae > Myotis > Myotis lucifugus. Next base: position 2,489 of record NW_005873179.1, read on the forward strand.
ATATTGCATTGTGTGTTTATTACCCAAAGGTTAGTTTCCTTCCCTCACCATATATTAGACCCCTTTACCCTCTTCTACCCTTCCCTCCCTCAGGTAACCACAATACTGCTGTCTGTGTCAATGCATTTTTTTGGTCTGTTTCCTTGTTTTGTTTGTTTGTTACTTTCTGTTCTATATCCCACATATGAGTAAAATTATATGATTCTTGTCCTTTTCTGTCTGACTTATTTGCTCAGCAAGCATGATATTCTTTAGATCCATTCATGTTGGTTGTCACAAATGGCAGTATTTCATTTTTTCTTATGGCTGAGCAGTATTCCATTGTATATGTACCACATCTTCTCTATCCATTCCTCTATTGCTGGTCACTTTGGTTGTCTCCATGTATTGGCTACTGTAAATAATGCTGTAATTAACATATAAATAAATAAATGTTTTTATATACATGTTTTCAAATTTTTTGGGTAGATACCCAGAAGATGGGTTGCTAGGCCATATCATAACTCTATTTTTAATTTTTTGAGGAGTCTCTATAGTGTTTTCCATAGTGGCTGTACCAGTTTACATTCCCCCAGCAGTGAATGAGGGTTCCTTTTTCTCCACAGCCTCTCCAACACTTATTATTACTTGTCTTGTTGATAACAATCATTCTAAGGGTGTGAGGTGGTGTCTTATTGTAGTTTTGATTTACATTTCTTTAATAGCTAATAAAGTTGAGCATTTTTTCATATCTGTTGAATAAGAATGGTGAGAGTGGGCATCCTTGTCTTGTTCCTGATCTTGGAGGAAAAGCTTTCAGTTTTCACCATTGAGTATATTAACTGGGGGTTTGTTATGTATGGCTTTTATTATGTTGAAGTACTTTCCTTCATACCCATTTATTGAGGGCTTTAATCATAAACGGATGTGGCATCTTGTTGCATGCTTTTTCTGCATCTATTGATATATCATGAATTCTATGTTTTATTTTCTTAATGTGATTCATCACATTGATCAATTTGTGTATGTTGAATCCTTTTTGTGCCCCTGAAATAAACTCCACTTGATAGTTATGTATTACTTCTTTAATGTATTGTATTCAATTTGCTAGTATCTTGTTTAGGATTTTTGCATCTGTATTCATCACAGAAATTGGTCTGATATTCTCTTTCCTCTCCTTCCTCTTTTCCTCTGAGATTTGTCAGTCTGTTCCATGTTTCCAGGCCTCTGATTCTATTCTATTCACCAGTTTATTTTGTTGATTAGGTTTTTTTTGTTCACTTATTTTAATTTTTAGATTCAGTTGTTGATAGATATGTATTTATTGTCATTTTATTGTTCATATTTTTATCTCTCCTCCTCCTCCTTTTTAAAAAATATATTTTATTGATTTTTTACAAAGAGGAAGGGAGAGGAATAGAGAGTTAGAAACATTAATGAGAGAGAAACATCTTACAGCTGCCCCCTGCACATCCCCTACTGGGGATGTGCCCACAACCAAGGTACATGCCCTTGACCGGAATCGAACCTGGGACCTTTCAGTCTGCAGGCCGATGCTCTATCCACTGAGCCAAACTGGTTAGGGCCCCCACCTCCTCCTCCTCCTCTTCCTCTTCCTTTCTCTTCCTTCTCCTTCTTCTTCCTCTTCTTACAGAATACCCTTTAACATTTCATGTAATACTGGTTTAGTGGTGATGAATTCCTTTAGCTTTTTCTTATCTGTGAAGCTCTTTATCTGGTCTTCAATTCTAAATGATAGCTTTTCTGGGTAGAATAATCTTGGTTGTTGGTCCTTGTTATTCATTACTTTGAATATTTCTTGCCACTCCCTTCTGGCCTGCAAAGTTTCTGTTGAGAAATCAGCTGACAGTTGTATGGGCACTCCCTTGTAGAGAACTAACAGCTTTTCTCTTGCTGCTTTTAAGATTATTTCTTTGTCTTTAATCCTTGGCATTTTAATTGTGACGTGTCTTGGTGTGGGCCTCTTTGGATTCCTCTTATTTGGGACTCTCTGTGCTTCCTGGTCTTGTCTATTTCTTTCACCAGGTAGAGGAAGTTTTCTGTCATTATTTCTTGAAATAGATTTTCAATATATCGCTCTCTCTCTTCTCCTTCTGGGACCCTTATAATATGAAGGTTGGTACTCTTGGAGTTGTCTCAGAGGCTCCTTATACCATCTTCATATTTTGGGGTTCTTTTTTCTTTTTGCTCATCTGATTGGTGTTTCTTTGTCATATTCTAAATTGTTGATTTGATTCTCAGAATCCTCAACTCTACTGTTGAATCCCTTTAAATTATTCTTTATTTCAGTTGGTGTATGCTTAATTTCTGACTGGTCTTTTTTCATGTCTTTGACATTCTCACTAAGATCCTTGAAAGTCTCACTAAGTCCCTTGAAGCTCTTATGAAGATCCTTGAGTAACCTTATAACCATGGTTTTGAACTCTGTATTCAGCAGTTTGCTTGTTTTCATCTCTTTCATTTGTGACATGTTTCTTTGTCTCTGCATTTTGGCTGCTTCCCCGTGTTTGTTTCTATGTATTGGTAGAGCTGCTATGGCTCCTGGAATTGGTAGAGTGGCCTTGTGTAGTGGATGTCCTATAAGGCCCAGTGGCTCAGCCTCCCCAGTCACCTAAGCTGAGCAATCTAGGTGTGCCCCTGTGTGGGCTGTGTGCACAGCCTTGTACTTGAGCCTTGATTGCAATTGGCATCTGTGGGAGGAATTGACCTCCAGGCCAATTGGCTGTGAGGACCCACTGCAACTACAGTGGGAGAGCTGCTGTGCAGAAGACCCTCCAGGGAGCATGACTTGCTTCAGTGGGGCTTTGGTGCTCACTGAGTGTGCCTCTTGAGTGTGTCACTTGTGATGTGTAGAGTTGTAATATGCTATGGTCTGAAACTATCCACCAGGTCCACTGGTTCTGGGGTCTCCAGGGAGGTGCAAAGTCAGCCACTGCCTGGGGCCACCCAACAGGAGCTACAGAGAAATCTGCAGATGTCTGCTATTTGTATTGGGCTTGGAGGTGCCCAGGCAAGGCCCAACTGCAAAGAAATGCAGGCTGGTGCTAGCACCAGGTCTTCGTCCTTTAATTGATAGATTTGGGGCATGCTGACTGCAGTTGCAGCTTGTTTGAGAGATTTTAGCAAAGTCTGAAGCCTGAGCAAGGACTGGCCATTCATATGGAAAAACCACTGCAAATAGCTTGGGTGGGGCTGAAAGCTGGATTGAGTGAAGTCTCAGGGATTCACCCGGGCAGAGCAAACAGTGTGCTCCAAGCTGATGGAGACTCAGATATGGCTACCAGTCAGCTCTGTGATAGGGGACTTCCCAACACAAGAATAATGACCTCTAAGGACACCTCCGTCTGGGAGAAGGCCACCCCTGAGTTCCTACCCTAATGCCAGACAATCCAATTCCTCCTTGTATGTGTCTGGGTCTCCCAAAGCCACCTGGTGCTGGAGCTCAGAGGGATCAAGTCTGAGTAAGTTCTACACCAGCCCTTTAAAAGATACACCTGGGTCTCTAGCAGACTTGTGTCACTCAGCCCCAGACACCACTGGTTTTTACAACCTGTAGTTACAGAAACTTCTCATCCCAGCTCTGGGACCCTGGGCTGGGGGCATGGTGTGAGACTTGGACCCCTTGCTCCTCATAGATGGCCTCTGCAGAGATGATCTCCTGATTCAAAAAAGGCCACATGTGGATATTGGACCAGCCTCTTCTGCACCTCTGCCCCTCCTACCAGCCTCAGTGTGCTTCCCTCTTTACTTCTCTAGTGGTAGGACTTCCACTCAGCCAACTTTCAGGCAGTTCTGAATGATAGTTGTTCTGAATTTTAGTTGTAATTTTGATGTGGTTGTGGGAGGCAGCGAGTACAGGTGTTTCTTGTGCTGTCATCTTGGTTCTCTCCATGAGTTTCAGTTGTATATCCCACATATAAGTGAAATCATATGGTTCTTAGCTTTTTCTGACTCATTTCACTTAGCATAATGTCCTGAAGATCCATCCATGTTGTTGCAAATGGTGTTATTTCATCCTTTCTTACAGCTGAATAGTATTCCACTGTGTATATGTATCACATCTTTTTTATCCAGTCCTCTATCACAGGACACTTTGGTTGTTTCCATGTTTTGGCCACCGTGAATAATGTTGCATTGAACATAGGGGTGATATATCTTTGCAAATACATTATTTTGAGGTTTTCAGGTATATACCCTAGAGAGGGATTGCTGGGTCCTATGGTAGTTCTATTCTCAATTTTTTGTGGAATTGCCAGACTGCTTTCTACAGTGGTTGTACCAGTCTACATTCTTACCAGCAGTGAATGAAGGTCCTTTTCCCCAGAACTTCCAGTACTTGTTATTGCTTGTTTTGTTGATAATGGACACTCTAACGTGGTATCTCATTGTAGTTTTGATTTGCATTTCCCTAATTGCCAGTGAGAACGAACATCTTTTCATATATCTACTGGCTGTTCCTTGTCTTCTTGGGAGAGGTGTATTTTCATGTCCTCTGCCCACTTTTTGATTGTGTTATTTGGTGTTACATTTTATGAGTTCTTTATATATTTTGGAAATTAAATCTTTTTTTTTTTTTTTTTTTTTTTTTTTTTTTTTTAAATATATATTTTATTGATTTTTTACAGAGAGGAAAGTACATGCCCTTGACTGGATTTGAACCTGGGACCCTTCAGTCCGAAGGCCAATGCTCTATCCACTGAGCCAAACCAGTCAGGGCATGGAAATTAAATCTTGGTGAGAGCTACTGTTTGCAAATATCATTTCTCATCTGGTTAGTTGCCTCTTTGTTTTGTTGTTAGTTTCTTTTGCTGTGCAGAAGCCTTTTAGTTTGATATAGTCCCATTCATTTATTTTTGCTTTTACTTCTCTTGCCTTTGGGGTCAAGTTCTTAAAATGTCTTCTATGACTAAGGTCCATAAATTTGGTACCTATATATTGTTCTATATAATTTTTATTTTGGGTTTTATATTTAGATCTTTGATCCATTTTGAATTAATTGTTGTACATAGGGACAAACTGTAATCCAGTTTCATTCATTTGCATGTGCCTTTTTTTAGTTTTCTGAGCATCATTTATTGAGGAGACTCTCCTTACTCCATTGTGTGTTTCTGGCTCCTTTGTCGAAAATTATCTGTCCATATACATGTGGTTTTGTAGCTGGGCTCTCTATTCTGTTCCATTGATCTGTGTGCCTGTTTCTTTACCAATACCATGCTCTTTTGATTATCAATGCTCTGTAGTATAAGTTGAAGTCAGCTAGCATAATATCTCCAACTTCATTCTTTCTCTCAGGATTGC
>NW_005873179.1:7993-11995 GCF_000147115.1 Myotis lucifugus
AATATGCATTTTAACTATGTTGATTCTTCTAATCCACGAATACAGAATTTTTCCATTTTGTTGTATCTTAAAATGTTTTGTAATATTCAACATATAGGTCTTTCACATTTTTAAAGTTTATTCCTAGGTATTTTATTTTTTAAAAAATATATTTTATTGATTTTTTTTACAGAGAGGGAGGGAGAGGGATAGAGAGTTAGAAACATCTATCAGCTGCCTCCTGCACATCTCCTACTGGGGATGTGCCCGCAACCCAAGTACATGCCCTTGACCTGGAATCGAACCTGGAGCCTTTCAGTTTGCAGGCCGATGCTCTATCCACTGAGCCAAACCTATTAGGGCAGTATTTTATTTTTTTTATTGCAATTGCAAAATAAATTATTTCATTCCTTTTTCTGAAGTTTTGTTGTTAATATACAGGAAGGCAATGGATTTTTGCACATTGATTTTGTATTGTGCAACTTGACAGTATTTGTTTATTGTTTCTAATAGTTTTTTGGTGCAGTTTTTAGAGTTTTCTATATACAGCATAGGTCATCTGGAAAAAGTGACACTTTTACTTCTTTCCCTATTTGGATGCCTTTTATTTCTTTCTCTTGCCTTATTACTTTGGCCAGGACTTCCAGTACTGTGTTGGATAAGTATGGTGAGAGTAGACATCTTTGTCTTGTTCCTAATATTAGAGGAAAATCAGTTTTTCACCACTGAGTATAATATTGACTGAGGGTTTGTCATATATGGCCTTTATTATGTTGGGGTATAAATGCATGTTATATAAAATGTTTTTTCTGCAACTACTGATAAGAACATATGACTTTTATCCTTTCTTTTGTTAATGTGGTGTTTTACATTGATTGATTTGCATATGTTGAACCATCCTTGTGCCCTTGGAATAAACTCTAGTTGATCGTGCTGTATTATTTTTTTGATGTGTGGTTCTTTCCGATTTGCTTGTATTTTGTTTAGGAACTTTGAGTCTGTATTCCTCAGAGTTATTGGTCTGTAGTTTTCTTTTTTGGTGTTATCTTTGCCAGGTTTTGGCATCAGGGTTATTATTTGGCCTAAAAGAATGTGTTATGAAGTATTGCCTCTTCTTCCATTTTTTGGAAGAGTTTGAGAATAGGTTTTAAGTCTTTGAATGTTCAGTAGAATTCACTGGTGTGGCCATCTGGTGGTGGACTTTTTATTTTCTGATGGTTGTTTCAATTTTCCTCACTGCTGATTGGTCTATTTATCAGGGGTTCCTCAAACTATGGCCCGCGGGACACATGCGGCCTGCAGAAAACATTTATCCGGCCCGCCGGGTGTTTTTTGCCGCCGCTGTGTGCATAGGAATTTGTTCATAGTTTTTTTTTTAAACTATAGTCCGACCCTCCAACGGTCTGAGGGACAGTGCACTGACCCCCTGTTTAAAAAGTTTGAGGACCCCTGATTTAGATTTTCCAATTCTTCAAGATTTAGTCTAGAAAGGTTATATACTTCTAGAAACTTCTAGGTTATTGAATTTGGTGGCATAAAGTCTTTCATGATATTCTAGTATGTTCCTTTGTATATCTGGGATGTCTTCTCCTCTCTCATTTTGTTTATATGGGTCTTTTCCCTTTTTTCCTTAATGAGTCTAGTTAGGGAATTGTCAATTTTATTAATCTTTTAAAAGATGCAGCTCTTTGTTTTATTAATTTTTTGTGTAGTCTTTTTGTTCCTTATTACATTCAATTCTGCTCTAATTTTATTTCTTTTCTTCTGCTGACTTCAGTTTGCTTTTATTCTTCTTTTTCTTGTTCTGTAAGATGTGATGTAAAATCCTGTTTACTTAGGATTTCTCTTATTTCTTGAGATAGGCCTGTAATGACATAAACTTCCTTCTTATTACTGATTTTTCTGCATTCCAGTATTTTGATATGTTATATTGTCATTTTTATTTGTCTCTATATATCTTTTGATCTGACCTTTTATTTCTTCTTTGACCCAGTCATTTTTTAGTAGTATGTTGTTTAATCTTCACATATTTGTGGGTTTCTTTATTTCCTTTTTATAGTTGATTTGTAATTTCAAGGCTTCCTGGTCAGAGAATATGCTTGGTATAATTTCAATCTTCTTGAATTTGTTGATGCTAGTTTTGTGACCAAACATATGGCTTATTCTTGAGAATGTTCCATGTGCACTGGAGAAGAATGTATAATGTTCTGAGAGGAAATATTCTGTAAATGTCAATTATGTCTATTTGGTTTAATATTTCATGTAAGGCTAATGTTTCTTTATTGATTTTCTGTTTGGTTGATCTAACTAGAGCTGTCAATGTAGTATTAAGGTCTTCAACTATGATTGAGTTTTTATCTGTTTCTCCCTTTAGTTCTGTAAGTAGTTGTATTATATATTTCGGTGCTCCCTGGGTGGGTGCATGTATATTAAGAAGTGTTATGTTTTCTTGATGTAGTGCTCTCTTTTTCGTTATAAAGTATCTATCTTTGTTTCTTGTTATTTTTGTTTTCTTGAAATCTATTTTGTCAGATATAAGTATGGCTACAGATGCTTTTCTGTGGATGTTATTTGCTTGGAGAATAATTCTCCACCCTTTTACTTTGTATCAACCTTTGTCTTTGCAGTTTAGATGTGTTTCTTGTAGGCAGCATATAGTTGGGTTTTTTTTTTTTTAATCCACTGCTACTCTGTGCTTCTTTATTGGTGAATTTGGGCCATTTACATTTAGGGTAATTTTGATGTATGAGGATTTCCTACAGCCATTTTATCTTTTGTTTTCTGGTACCTCTGTGCCTCCATTGGTTCTTTTCCTTTGTGTTTCGTCTGTTGTTTTTGTTTGGTGGTATTCCACACTTCTTTCCTCTGTTTCCTCTGTTTTTAGGCTATGTGTCCTGGTTTGGAGATTTTTGTGTGTGGTTTCCATTAGGTTTATAGAAAATAAAGTTGTACATATACCATAGTTTCTTTTTCTCTTGAGTGCATCGGATCTTCATCCTCCTTTGCCAGTTCAAACCTTTATCCCCTAACCTTTTTATATTTTTCTTATCACAAACTATTCCTGTTTATGCTTTAAGCTTTTTGGTGATCTTACTCATAGTGTTGTGATCTTATGTTCTTTGTTTCAGGTAGAATAACTTCCTTGAGTATTTTCTGCAGTGGAGGTTTTCTGGTGTTAAAATCCCTCAGCTTCTGTATGTTTGGGAATGTCTTTATTTCTCCTTTATATTTAAAGGATAATTTTGGTGGATATATTATTCCTGGCTGGTAATTTCTTTCTTTCAGATATTTGAATATTTGTTTCCACTCTGTTCTGACTTATAGAATTTCTGCTGAGAAGTTTTACGAAATTCTGATGGGTTTTCCTTTGTAAGTCACTTCCTTTTTTCCCCTAGCTGCTTTGAGAATTTTTCTTTGTCATTAATTTTTGAAAGCTTTAATACCAAGTGCCTTGGAGAAGGCCTCTTTGAGTTGAGGTAATTAGGTATTCTGTTTGCTTCTTGGATTTGAGGATCTAGTTCTTTCCAGTCTTGGGAAGTTCTCATGCACTATTTGTTTGAATAGACTCTCTGTTCCATGCTCCTTCTCCTCCTCCAGAATGCCTATAATTCTAATATTGCTTTTCCTGATGGAGTCAGATAGGTCTCATAGAGCTCCTTCATTTTTCGTTATGCTCAGATCTCTCTCTTCTGCCCTCTGTGTCATTTCTAGATCCCTACCTTTGACATCACTAATTCTTTCCTCCATCTGGCTGGCTGTGCTTTCTAAGCTCAGAAGTTCACTTTTAATATCCTTAATTACATGTTTCATTTCCAGGATTTCTCATTAGTTCTTTTTTTTAAAAATTTTAATATTTTTGGTAAAATAATCATTTTGTTCATTGATTTGTTTTCTGAGTGCACCGAATTGCCTGTCAGTATTTTCTTGCACCTCACTGAGTATTTTCAGACCTGCAATTTTGAAATCTCTACATATTTCCATGTGTTCCAACTTGCTTTCTGGGGATTTTTCATTTTTTTTCTG
>NW_005873179.1:12224-17470 GCF_000147115.1 Myotis lucifugus
CCCTGACCTCCACGGGGTCCTGCCCCAGGGACCCTTCCTGGGGATCAGTCACAGAGGGAAACAGTGCTTCTACTGCAATAGCCCTTGGTTTATAGATAATATGCTCTTGGACCTGCCTCCAAGGGCAACGGGAGGCAATCTTTGGGAGTCCTATTGGTGGCAGGGCTCTGGTCTGTTTCTTTGTCTGAAACACCACCACCTGGCCAACAGTGGAGAGTCACATGACAGGACCTTACGCTCTGCCAGGCATCTGCTGACTCAGACACTGTTCCCTTGGCGCTCACCCTGCTGGGATGCTCCCACTCCCCCTCCATCTCTGTATTCCTCCTTGCCGAGAGAAGCACCTGCTACTGCTGGCTCCAACCTTCTCCTGGCTGGGCCACAAGCTACCAGCTGCAGGGCCTTCTGCACTTCCCTCCCTCTTGTCTCCGTTTATTGGCGGTTGCCCTCCTTTAGAGTTTCAATGCGTGGATCTCTCAGGCATGTGTCTGTGTTGAGAAGGGATTTTTTGTTGAATTATAGTTGGTTAACTTGTTGACATTTCAGGGGGAGAGGACAAGGTGCACCCTCATGCCACCATTCCTCTTGCCTCCGTTACCTTTTTAAGAGTGTTAACGGTTTCAGTTTTAGACTTTTTTGTGTGTTTACCATTAGGTTTATGCAAAAGAAAGTTTTATGTATACAGTGGTCTTTTTTTTTTCTGACTTCAACTTATTTCCATTCACCTGTACAAGTTCAGTCCTTTACACCCTCCCTTTTTATGTTTTGTTGTCACAAAGTATCCCTTTTTATGCTATATGAGTTTATTTCTAAATGATAATAGATGTCTTTTTCTTTTAAAAATGTTGTTTTTTTTTTAACCTCCTTTAACTTTTATGTTATATTTCAGTGTTTGATATCCTATTCTGAGCAAGGGTTGCAATTTCCTGCTTCTGTCTACCTGTTAGTCATCTGGCTCATAGTTTCGTATCTTTTTATTTCAGATAGAACAACACCCTTTAGTATTTTCTGTAATGCAGCTGTTAGAGTTGTAAATTACTTCAGCTTCTCTATATTTGGAAAAGTCTTTATTTCTCCTTTGTAAAGTTAATAACATATTTGCAGGATAATTTTGCTGGATATATTATTCTTGGCCTGTGCTCCCTCTCTTTCAACAATTTCAATTTTTGATTCCACTCCCTCCTAGCTTGTAGGGTTTCTGCTGTTAAATCTGATGACAATCTAATGGGATTTCTTTTAGGTTACTGTCTTCTTTTCCCTGGCTGCCTTGAGAACTTTTTCTTTGTTATTAATTTTTGACAGTTTTAATATAATGTGCCTTGGGAAAGACCTTTTTGGATTGAGAAAATTAGGTGTTTTGTTATCTTCTTGTATCCGAGGATCTAGTTCTTTCCAAAGTTTTGGGAAGTTTTCATCAATTATTTCTTTGATAGGATCTCTATTCTTTTCTCCCACTCTGCCTTCAGGTATATTCGTTTTTTCTTATATTACTCTTTCTAGTGGAGCCAAATAGCCCTCATAGAGTTCTTTTATTTTCCTTACCATTGATTCGGTCTCTTCTTTCACGTGAGTCATTTCTATCTCCGCTGTCTTTAATTAATTCTTTCTCCACCTATTCTGCTCTATTTTTTAACCTCACTTGTTCATTCTTGTCTCCTCTGTTGAGTCTTTCACCTCCAGAATTTGTTTCTTTTTTATAGTTTCCATATCTTTGGTGAAATACTCCTTTTGTTCATTGATTTTATTTCTGAGTTTATTGAATTTCCTTTCTGAGTTTTCTTGAATCATATTGAGGTTTTCAGATCTGTAATCTTGAATTCTCTGTCACTTAAATAACACATTTCCATGTCTTTAAGTTCATTTTCTGGAGATTTTTCATTTTATTTCTGATTTCCCTGTCTATTTTGATTATTCATTGTGCTTGATGGATTATTTCTTGGTCTTTCATTTGTGGAAATGAAAGGTGCTTTTTAAAAATAGAATTTTATTGTTAAGTACAGGTTTTCCTTTTGTTTTCCACTAGGAGGCAATGAGGCACACATTTTCATTTCTCTTACCTGCATTGTTGGGGCTTCTGGGAGCCTGTGGGCAGTGTTGTCACCTTGGCTGTGGAAAATGCTTCCTATTCCCCAGGAGGAGGGCGTTCCTTTTATGACTTGGTTTGTCTTGATCTTAGGGATCACTCCCATGGATCGGAAGGGATGGGCTATGTGTCTCCTGTGTATCCCCGGCACCGCTGTGCCGTAGCCAGACGCCACCACAGGGCTGGTCTGAACCCACCCAGCTGCCTTCACCAAGCTCTGCCAGATGGGTGGGCATGGTGGGTGGGGGGCATGTAGGAGAGGAGGGGAAAGTGCATTAGTGGGTAGTGGTTCTGCACCTTCTCCTGGGTTTAGCCACAATGAATCCAGACCACTTAGGTTGAAAGGTTTTCCTTTTAGCCCTTTTGCAATCTGCCTAGAGCCGTGGTCGGCAAACTGCGGCTCTCGAGCCACATGAGGCTCTTTGGCCTCTTTAGCGTGGCTCTTCCTAAGCCTTAGGAGTACCCTAATTAAGTTAATAACAATGTACCTACCTATATAGTTTAAGTTTAAAAAATTTGGCTCTCAAAAGAAATGTCAATCGTTGTACTGTTGATATTTGGCTCTGTTGACTAATGAGCTTGCCGACCACTGGCCTAGAGGATTCACTGCCTGGTGGGCCACAGGGCAATAGAGTGGGTGGATTTCTGGTTCTCTGGAATTTTTTGTTCAAGGTGGGCTTTGGAGGGCTGCCGTTTTTTGCACCATTTCTCCCTGCCCCTGACTTAGGCCCAAATTCAATGTGTTCCAGGCACATGGGCTGAATAGCTGTCTTTGCCCCTCTAGTTTGCTCTGCCCCATGGGGCTGCACTCAGCCCGTCACTACTATTGCATCCGGAGGGGCTGTGGTGAGGACAGGGCTGGGTGCACCTTCTCTCTGTCACCTCACCCCCCTCCTTGACCTCTGCTGTTCACTCGGATAGGCCCACCTTCAGGTGTCTTTGGGATGCCTCAGACAAATGTGTTGAGCAGGAAATCCTTTGTTGAATTGTAGCTGGTCAACTTGTAACTTCAAGCGGAGAGATTTGGAGGTTCTCCCAGGCTGACATACTTCTGATGTAGTTGCTAGGTTCTTGCTTGAATGAACCATGGTCCTGAATTTTTGTTTTAATTCTTCCTGATTTACTCTTTATTCCTTTTTATTAATACATTCTTTAATGGCTAAGCATTTCTAAATAATCTAACGAGATATGCTTTATGTAAAATTAAAAGAGTTGAACCGGCTGATAGTTGTCAGAGAGGAGGGGGTTTCGAGGGCTGGGTGGGTAAAAGGTGAAGGGATTAAGCAGCAGAAATTGGTAGTTCCAGAGATGCCACAGAGATGTGGATTACAGCATAGGGAATCTCGTCAATAATGTCATGATACTTATGGGGCCAGGTAGGTACCTGAAGTAGAGGGGGACCCCTCTGTAAAGCACATGATTTTCTAACTACTTTGCTGCACACCTGGAACTAATACAGAACACCGTATTGAATGTCAATTGTTATTGAAAAAATAAATTTAAAAAGAGGTGAAAACAACTGATTCTGAATTTGAATCTATCCAAAAGTGAAAACAGAAAATGCAAAAAATTGTTCAGCAGGCCCTGAGAAATTAATATTTAAGAATTAAAAGACTTACCAAGAGATGATGAAGATATGCCTAAAAGCAAGCCAAATAAATAAATAAGGTTAGGTTTTCCGGATCAGTACCCAAGTCTTATGTAATCTTAGAATGTGAAAGTTGTACTCTTTCAGGGAGTGCCTCACCGTCAATGTTGCTCAGTTGTAATAACATGTAGTGAGCGCAGCATCTCAAAGTTTAATGTACGAATAACTCTAGTTCTTCGGTTTCTATGAAGATACAGTTTGGTAGACCTTGAGTGATGCTAGCCTGGCTATAGCTTCTTTCAGTTTTTCACCTCATTTCTTTTTTTTTAATTTATTAAATCTTTATTGTTCAGATTATTACATTTGTTCCTCTTTTTTCCCCCCATAACTCCCCTCCTTCCAGCTCCCACCCCACCCACTGCCCTCACTCCCCCCCCCCACTGTCCTCATCCATAGGTGCACGATTTTTGTCCAGTCTCTTCCTGCATCTCCCACACCCCTTCCCCCCCCAAGAATAGTCAGTCTATTCGCTTTCTATGTCCCTGATTCTATTATAATCAACAGTTCATTCTGTTAATCAGATTATTTATTCACTTGATTCTTAGATTCATTTGTTGATAGATGCATATTTGTTGTTCATAATTTGTATCTTTACCTTTTTCTTCTTCTTCTTCTTAAAGGATACCTTTCAGCATTTCATATAATAGTGGTTTGGTGGTGATGAACTCCTTTAGCTTTTCCTTATCTGTGAAGCTCTTTATCTGACCTTCAATTCTGAATAATAGCTTTGCTGGATAAAGTAATCTTGGTTGTAGGTTCTTGCTATTCATCACTTTGAATATTTCTTGCCACTCCCTTCTGGCCTGCAAAGTTTCTGTTGAGAAATCAGCTGACAGTTGTATGGGTACTCCCTTGTAGGTAACTGAGTTTCTTTCTCTTGCTGCTTTTAAGATTCTCTCTTTGTCTTTTGCTCTTGGCATTTTAATTATGATGTGTCTTGTTGTGGTCCTCTTTGGATTCCTTTTGTTTGGGGTTCTCTGCGCTTCCTGGACCTGTAAGTCTATTTCTTTCACCAGGTGGGGGAAGTTTTCTGTCATTATTTCTTCAAATAGGTTTTCAATATCTTGCTCTCTCTCATCTTCTGGCACCCCTATAATTCTGATGTTGGTACGTTTGAAGCTGTCCCAGAGGCTCCTTACACTATCTTCGTATTTTCGGATTCTTTTTTCATTTTGCTTTTCCGGTTGGGTGTTTTTTGCTTCTTCGCATTTCAAATCTTTGACTTGATTCTTGCGCTCCTCTGGTCTGCTGTTGGGAGTCTGTATAATATTCTTTATTTCAGTCAGTGTATGTTTATGTTTAATTTCTAGTTGGTTCTTTATCACAGCATCAAGGGTCTCATTAGATTTCTTGTAGATCTCAATAAGTTTATCAGCGGCTTCTAGACAGTTCTTGAGAGACCTTAAAAGTGTGGTTCTGAACTCAGTATCCTCCCTTGATAGTTTTGTCTGTTTCTTTGTCTCCGCATTTTTTATGCTTTCTTGGTGCACCCCTAGAGGTCTTTGTGCGCAGTCT
>NW_005873179.1:17748-29014 GCF_000147115.1 Myotis lucifugus
ACGGGATCAACAGGGTGGGCGGAGGGAGCAGTTATGGCTGCTCTCAGTCCCATTCCCAGAGGCTCTGCTTCTCAGAGTCCCAGAAACTGCTGCAAACCTTGGAGAGAAAGCTGCCCTCACGTTCCGACCAATGCCAGACAGTCCTGCTTCTCCTGTTTGAGTCTGGGTCCCTAGAGACTCGCCCGGATCTGGAGCTCAGAGCCTGGGACTCCCTCCCGACTGAAAACGACAACAGCGCCCTCAGCCACCAGACCACTCCACGCGCACCTCCATACCTTTGTATTTTCCACACTGCGCCTCCTCTGAGCCTTGGTATGCTGTTCTCTTTCCTTCTAGTTGAAGAATCTCTCCTCAGCCAGCCTTCCTGTGGTTCTGGGTGATGTCCGTTCGGTCTTTTAGTTGTATTTTTGAAGTGGTTGTTCGAGGCAGCAAACTCCGGTGTTTATCTATGCCGCCATCTTGGTTTCTCCCCACCTCATTTCTTAATTCAAAGTTAAAAAACCTTACAGCTCATCATTTTATTTTGTTCATTAGATTCCACGTATGAGTGAGATCATGTGATGCTTGTCTTTCTCTGACTGGCTTATTTCATTTAGCATGATACTCTCCAGGTCCCTCCATGCTGTCCCAAAGGGTAAGAGATTCTTCCTTTTACTGCTGCATAGTATTCCATGGTGTGAATGTACCACAGCTTTTTATCCACTCATGTACCACAGCTTTTTATCCACTCATCTTCCAGATCTTAGCTATTGCAAATTGCGCTGCTATGAACATAGGGGTGCATAGGTGCATAGAGCCAGAGACACACTAGTAGAAGCCTGGAACAGACTGGAATATCAGAGGGAAGGTGTGGGTGGGTGGGAAGAGATCAACCAAAGAACTTGTATGCATATATGCATAACCCATGGCCACAGACAATAGTGTGGTGAAGGCCTGGGGCTGGGAGGAGGGTGGGAGCGGGCTAGAAGGGGTCAATGGGAAAAAAGGGGGCATCTGTAACTTTCAATAATAAAGATTTAAAAAACAATATAAAACTAAAACTTATGGTAAACCAAACTAAAAACACTTAACATATCCTTACTTCTCACTATTTTGGTGATCATAATTGCTTCCTTTTTTTCCTCCCTATCTCTCCATTCTTATTTCTGCCACAGAATACAGAAATGTATGAAATGCTAATTTTTGTTGTTTAGGAACTAATTTTTTTAGCATTATCTGGGCATTACCCTCTCTATGTCCAACAGAACTGTTTTTACTTTCTAAATGTGTCAATAACCTGGCAGGAGAGAGAGGAGATTTGTAGTCTAAATATTTTAAGTTTGATAATGTTGGTCTTTCATACAATGTCAGAGCATTCTACAGTAACTAAATAGAAAAAAAAGAACAAAGCTCAAAATCAGTAGAAGGAAGGAAATAATAAAAATTAGAGCAGAATGAAATAAAACAGAGAAGAGAAAAATAACAGAAAAAAATTTGATAGAGCAGAGAGCCGGTTTTTGAAAAGGTAAGTAAATGGACAAACTTCCGGCTAGACTTACTGAGGAAAAGAGAAGACAAACAACATCACAAATGAGACAAGAGGAAGTACAACAGACACCACAACATCACAAAGGAATATATAACAAGAACAGTGTGAATTTGATAACCTAGAAGAAATGGACAAATACTTGGCCTTATGTAACCTTCGCAGACTGAATTATGAAGAATTGGAAAATCTAAATTAGACCCATTAACAGTAACACAATGGAAACAGTCATAAAAAACCTCCCCAAAAGTAAAAGTCCAGAACCAGATGGCTTCACTAGTATATTCTACCAAACATTCTAAGATTTAATACCTATTCTTCTCAAACTCTTCCAAAAAAATTGAACTTGGGGAGATACTTCTTAACTCATTTTATGAGGCCAACATTACCCTGATACAAAAACCTGGCAAAGACAACTCAAAAGACAGAGCAATATGGGTAATGTACCGAGGCTTCCTAACATGGGCAATTGGGCTTAGCCTCTTTTCTATCCTTCCCCAATTCACTCTCATATCTATCTTTGAACAAAGTCAAATTACATTATTTTGGGGTAAATCACTATAAATCAATGATTAAGTCAGTATATTGGTAAAATTGGTAAATTGATAACAATATTGTGTTAAGAATATAATGACTATGTGAATAATGTTCACAGTTGAGTCAGAATATTCCAGCTTTCATGTGCAAAATTTTATTTTCTGATGAGGTAATTTTTTTTTATCTTTCTAGTGTTTTTTGTAGATTTTTGTCTTTTGTTGTTCTTTCTCAGTCATTTTAGTGAGTTTTTGGAGGGAAGAGAAGGTTGTGCTCTTATTCAATTACCTTAACATGGTTCTGATACCATCTTCATTGATGATTATGCAGTTAGAAGTGGTCATATTCAGAAATCTTAAATGCCTCCCAATTTCCATAACAACTTATCTCAAGATTAGAAACAGAAAGGGTGGGTACTTATGGAAACTATAAATAAAAACATAAGTGTGAAGAATATTTCTCTCTCAAATCTAGGTTAGAGTGATTAAGAAATGTTTGAAGTTGCAACTTCAATAACTAAAACATCTTACTTCCAACAAGCAGAATAAGCAGATTTGAAAAATTCAAAATGAACTTACTGATGGATTCTGGAACCTGACCTAAAACACAAATGAAACAAACACAAAATTATTATTTGCTTATGAAAAAAAACTAGTTTTCTCTTATTGTCTTTTTGATTTAGTCAAATGTAAAATGGAAATGCTTAGATTATTAAAGTTCATTTGTTTTAGTAAAGTAACATATTTTCTATTTTTAAAAAATCAACTCATGGTATAGCTCCATAGCAAAAATTATTAGTTTCCTACCAAATATATTCACAATAAAATTTTCTCTCCCAAAAGACAATCACTGAAATTTACATGTAGTCTTTTTCCTTTCTGGAATTCATTATAGTATTTCAAAATAGCATTCTCAAAATGCAATTTCTTGTATTTCAGTTTTATATAGTATATACTGACTTCTTGCTCTCAGGATTAGGTTTTCCTAATTCAACATATCACCTCTTTTATCTTACTGTGATAGATATATTTTAAGATAACCGTAATGAGTTGCCCTCTTGTGTAAGGCACTTTCCTTGAGTGAGGACAGACACTCTGACTTGTTTTTATTCCATAGCATTTGGCTAAGGTGAGAAGATAGCCACTTTCATGATAATTTTACATGACCTATGCCTGTGTCACAGGGAATTGAAGTGAGAGATTCTGCTGACTTTGAAGATGTGAGCTTCCATGTTGTGAGAGGGCCTGTGAGAGGGCAATGTGCATAGGAACCTTAGGAGTCTAGTATCTTAGAGTGGCCCCAGCTGGCAACCAGCCCAGAAGTGGATACCTCAGAAAAGAGTATAGGAGGCATAAGAAAGAGAAAAATAGACTAATAAACATGAAACTGTAGTTATAGAAATAGGAGGTAGATAGAATTGGGCAGTCATTAAAGGGAATAAAAGAAAAACATTCCTAATTGAAGCATAAAAATGTAGGCAAAGGACATATATGCATAATCTAATAGATACAGACAACAGTGTGGTGATGGTTGGAGGGAAGGGGCGGGTGAATGCAGAGAAGGAGATGGGCAAAGGGGGGAAATGAAGACATCTATAATAGTGTACAATTAAAGTTAAAAAAGTTCTTCTTTGTGCATCTATGAAATATTTTTTTCACAATCAGTAATGATCACACCTGAGGATTTTAATGAATCTGTAATATCATATATAACCCAACCCATATTCAAATTTCTTTCACCATCTCAACAATATTTGTTTTACAGTTGGTTTATTTAAATCAGGAAAATAGGTATGTTAGAATGTTATAGTATTACCTTTTTATAGGAAATAAAGAGAAATATTACAAAAAATTTAGGAAGAAATGAAGATATACAAAACAAACATAAGCAAATATTATTTACTTAACAATAATAAGGCATTGTTATTAAAATAAAGGCAGACTTAAGTACATGATAACACAAAATGAAGGATAAAAATTATATGATTATTGCAATAGATGAAGAAAAAACATTTGACAAAATTTAACATTCATTTATAACAAAAACTCACAACAAAGTGGTTATAGAGAGAACATATTCCAATATAATTAAGACGTATATGAGAAGACCACACTATCATTACACTCAATGATCTCAACTCTAAGATCAGGATCAAGAAAAAAATGCCTGAGGAGACTCATGTAATACTTTAAACAATAAGGAATTTAAATAAAAAAAAGAAAAGGATGCCTATTCTTGCCACTTTTTTTCAACATAGTATTGGAAGGCCTAGCCAGACATAAAAGAAACAAAGACATTCAAAATGGAAGGGAAGTAGTTAAACTGTTACTATTTTCAGATGAATATATAAATATATATATATATATATAGATATAGATATATATATACATGTATATATACATGTATATATATATCTATATCTATATATAAATATATCCCTATAGACTCCACCAAAAAACTATTAGACTAATAAATGAATTCATCAAAGATGAAGTTTACAATGTTAATATACAAATATCTGTTGTGTTTCTATACACTAATAATAAACTATAAGAAAATAATCCCACTTACAATGGCACAAAAATAATCAAATACCTAGGAATAAATTTAACCAAAAAGGTAAGAAACTTGTACACTGAAAAGTTTGACTTGCACACTGAAAAGTATGACATTGATTTGACTCCAATAGCAAAGGCAACTAAAAACAAAAACAAAAATAAATAAATGGGTCTATATCATATGGAAAAACTTCTGCCCAGAGAAGGAAATGATCAACAAATGAAGAAGCAATCTACTGCATGGGAGAAGATATTTGCAAATCATATATTTGATAAGGGGTCAATATTCAAAATATATGAAGAACTCATGCAACTCTATCAAAATTTCAAACCATGATTAAACATGGGTGGAGGGTCCAGCCAATGTGGCTTAGTGGTTGAGCATTGACCCATGAACCTGGATGTCATGGTTCAATTCTTGGTCAGGGCACATGCCTAGGTTGCAGGCTCGATCCTCTGTGAGGGGTGTGCTGGAGGCAGCCGATTGATAGATGGTTCTCTCTTGTCATTGAAGTTTCTATCTGCCTCTCCCTCTCCCTTCCTCTCTCTGAAATCAATTTTAAAAAACCAAGATGTGAATAGACATTTCACCAAGGAAGACATACAGGTGGCCAATAGGTACATGAAAAGATGGTCAACATCACTAATCATCAGGGAAATGCAAATCAAAACCAAAAAGAAATATTACCTCACACCACTTAGCATGGCTGTTATAAAAAGACAAGATATAACAAGTGTTGGTGAGGATGTGGCAAAGGAATGCTTGTGCACTGTTGGTTGGGATGTAAAGTGATGTAACATATATGGAAAATAGTATGGCAGTTCCTAAAAAATTAAAAACTGAACTACCATATCATCTAGTAAGTCCACTTCTGGGTAATTTATCTAAATAAAACAAAAACACTAATTCAGATCTCAGAACAGTAGTCATTTTGGGATTTTATCACCAGCAGATTGGGAAGACATGGTTTGATGTTTGTACTAAAATGACATGTTTGTGGGATTTCTTGAGTTCTGCTTCCTTGGTTTACATCTTTGCTTTACGGAGCACATTCTCCAGTTACTTTTGAAAGAAGAGCGCATGAGAAATGAAAATCGTGCTTTAGGAAAAAACTGTGATCAGACCTTAACTTTGCTAGATAGGATTTTAGGAGGTACAGGTTTCTCCACTGGAAATTGTTAATCAGCGTTTTAGAGTAGTTTTTCATTTGCCCCCTCATTTCCTCTGTTGCTTTTGATAAATCGGATGAGATTAGGATTTCTTATCTCCTGTTGGTCAACTTTCGTTAGCTGCAGTGTTCTGAATACATGTGATGCTACGCCTTGATGCATGTCTGTTCCTTTCGTTGTGCTGCGTACTTGGTAGCTCAATTTTAATACTCATTATGCTGAAATCTGGGACACCGTCTCATCTCTCTCTCTCTGCATCTCCTTTTCCCTTCCCAGCACATTAAACAAGTCTTATATTCTGTTCAGTTAAAGTGGGACAGATCTTTTGGAGCTGTTCCTTTATTACCTACCATTTTCTGTCTTGTTTCATTTTATTCATTTGACCCTCTAAAAGTTTACATCATCTTCCAACCATTTTAAAGATTATTGATATGTCACTTCTACATATTTATCCAATCTCTCTTTTTCCTTGAATGTGCCTTCCAAATGTCAACATACTCTTGATTTATAAGTGCAACATCTTATCTCTGATACAACTTAAGTACATTTTTAAAGTTTACATTTTTTGTTTCCCCAATTATTTATTGACTGCATGATGATTTATCTTTTGGTTTTTGGGTGTAGAGCCTGTCCTGCTATGTCTTGTGATCCTTGGAGGAAAAAAGTGGAACTTTAAATACCTGATCTTGTGTGCAATGGTATAGACTGCCATCTGGGCCAGATTTCTCTGGATGAGTCCTTCCCTCTGAGGCTGTTTATTTCTCTAAACATAAGTCTTATACTTTATGAATTTTATGCGTCCATGGGAAAAATGTAGGGTTTAGACTCTTACTTTGTTCCTTTGTTGTCAGATGTTACCCTGATTTCACCTGTACCCAGGGTTCCTTTGATCCAACCTCTCTTGAGCATAAGCCATTTCCTTCTACTCTATCGCAGTGTGGGGCCAAAGCAGAAGTTTGATTGAGAGGAGTGGAAGAGGTGATTTTTACAGCTTCTTTTAACAAACTGTTAGCTACTCATCCTGTTTCATTTCCACCTTTACACGCTTGACTAATAGTTGCCTGGTCCCCGGAAATCCTGAGACCTCTGGCTCTACTGTTTAGGATTAGCCCTCCTAAATTTGCTTAGGATTCGTGTTTTGTTGATTAGGTAAATTGTTACTCATCCATATGCTTTTCAGCTTTAATCATTTTGTTTCAAAATTTTATCTGCTTATTTCTATTATTTCTTAGCCATATAGTTTTGCCCTAAAAAATCTTTTCTCTCAAGTTGGTGTTTCCAAGAGCGCATGGAGGAAAATTAAGTTTAAGTGTGCATTTTCACCTCAGCACCCCAGCAAAACTCTTACAATGATGGGATTTAAACTATTATTACATTCACTATAGGAGCAAAATCTTTTTCAGTTCCTCAGATACCAATGTCTACTAGCAATAAGAAGATAGAAAAGGAACTTACTTCTCTTTCCTGATGTAGTCCCTACATAAATAAACACAAACATGTAAGGAACTTAAAAATGTTATTATTATGTCTCCAATTCTCTCAACTGATTTAAAAAATTAGAAATGATGTCAGAAATAATGATGACCAAAGTATGAAGGGTTCCTTCTAGGTTGTTATGAAAGCATGGAGTATTTGAGATTCAAATGAGGAACTTACTGTCAGGTTTTGAAGGCATAGCTGAAATAGGAAAAAAAAAAGCATTGATTGTCTATCAAAAGATTAATTTTCTTTAATACATCTCTAAAATAAATTTATATAATATAAAGTTTACATGAATTATTTAAGTTTAGTTTTTTATAACAAAGTACATATACTATTTTAAAATTTATTTAATGTAAATAAAACCACCAGTTTTCTGATCCATCTCTTGATACCTCCTACTTCCTTTTTATAAAAAAAATATTTTTATTAATTTCAGAGAGGAAGAGAGAAGGAAAGAGAGAGAAACATCAATGATGAGAGAGAATCATTGATAGACTGCCTCCTGCATGCCCCCTACAGGAGAATAAGCCCGGAACCCGGGCATGCCCTTGACCGGAATTGAACCTGGGACTCTTCAGTCTGCAGGCCGACACTCTATGCACTGAGCCAAACTGGCTAGGGCTATTTCCTTTTTATTTACACTGTTTGAAGGGGGTTCTAGAACTAATATTTAATTATAGAATATCTGTATGATATTTCATGATTGCCCAAATTTGGATAATTTACATTGGCTTTCTATGTGAGCCACAAGGATTTACCTTTCCTTAATTCATTTTCTGTCTTCCTATTTTCCAACAACTGAACTCACATTTTTATGATAAATCAATATGCTGTTAGCAATGCTATGATCATATAAATAATGTTCATTGTGGAATCATGTATTGTGCCAACTTTCCTATTAAAATTATTTTATTTCTTATTGGTTCTTGACTTTTGGAGGTTTTCTTTGAACATTTTTTTCACGTTGCCTTTTATTATTCTTTCTTAGTCATTTTAGTGCATTAGAAGATGAAATCACCTACACATCAGGAACTGCACAGGAAATTGCTTCTTTGTTTAGGGAAGCCTCAGCTCTGCTCTGAAGGCCTTTTAAATAACTGAATTAGGTCCACTCAGATCATCTAGGATAACCTCCCTTACTTAAAATCCTATATAATAAAAGCCTAATATGCTAAGTGTCCAGTCGACCAGTTGGCCATTCAACCAATCAAAGTGTAATATGCTAATGATATGCTAAGTCCTCTCAACTGCTCACTATGATGTGCACTGACCACCAGGGGACAGACAGTTGACCAGTTGACCAGTCGCTAAGATGTGCACTGACCACCAGGGGGTAGATGCTCCAACTGGTAGGTTAGCTTGCTGCTGGGGTCCAGCCGATCGGGACTGAGCATCTTTTGAGCCCTCCCATGGTCCCTTCCCAGCTGGCAAACCTCCCGTGTCCCTCTCTGGCTCCAATCATTTACTGGTAGGGTCCTTCGACCTGGCCTGCACCCTCTTGCAACCCAGGACCCCTCGAGGGATGTCAGAGAGCTGGTTTTGGGCCAATCCCCACAGGCCAGGCCGCGGGCCTCTAGTAAAATCATAAACTTTAATCATCTCTACAAAAAGCCTTCACAGCAACTCTTAGTGTTTTAATACTTGGGGACTGTATTTTAGCACTGATACACATTTCCTTAAATCATATTAAACTCCAAATAAAGGCAGTAGCAAAGTTCTAGTTCCAGTTTATGTGATACAAATAGCATGGGTACAAACAAAAATGTGCCCAAGTTTTCCCAGAAGAGTATGCAATGATCTTGAGGGATGTTCACTCTTCTCCTTTGATATTCTGTAATTTAAACTCTGTGATATAAAGTTATTATTAATCCATCTTGTTATATGATAAGTGGATAAGAGTGAAAAATAAGAATATTTAGTTGACCTATATAATAAAAGCCTAACCGACCATTATGGCAAAACGACCAGAACGACCGGTCACTATGACGCACACTGACCACCAGGGGGCAGACACTCAATGCAGGAGCTGCACCCTGGTGGTCAGTGTGCTCCCACAGGGGGAGCACTGCTCAGCCAGAAACTGGTTCATGGCTGGAGAGCACAGTGGTGGCAGTGGGAGCCTCTCCCGCCTCCATGGCAGCACTAAGGAGCAGCGAGCCAAGTGGTAAGGAGCAGCGAGAAGGCGGGCAGTAAGGAATGAGTGGTGTCAGACTGTGAGAGGGTGCAGGCCAGGCTCAGGCCCCCCCCCCGCCCCCCTAGTGCATGAATTTTGTGCACCGGGCCTCTAGTATGTATATAAACATATTAATAAAAAAAGGAAGAAAGAAATATTCATAACCTTGTTTTTGCAACTGGTCACACATGATTGTAGCTGGTGTTGATAATGATCTCATTCCACTACCCATTCCTTATATCCTTTGCTTTCAGCAAGCACTTCAGCTGGCCTTATTTATCTAGGGTGACCCACACTTTCATTTTTGAGAGGTCTGGGCTATTAGCAGTCCTGCTTGAATTGGGTTGTTTTAGTTTTCTATTGACTTTAATCACAAGATATGGTAATACTAAGAGAAACCTGAGGAATCTTACTTCTATTGCATTGTAGCAACTTAATTTCCCCCTAGTAATTGGGATCGATCCCCCCCTGCCAGTGTAGTAACTCTTTTATGTGCCTTTTGTTTCATGAGGAGCTCAAAGAGCCCAGTTGGCATTTCCAACTTCTAATTCAATGGAATTTCTGTATTTTGGTGGAAGCATTCCTCTTCTTGGATCTAAGACCTCTAGACTAGCAAAGCCTCAGTTTATGGGGATAGAAGGCAAACTTTTTTCTTGTGAACCATTAGGCGTAATAGTGAAGGAAGCCAATTCCATTTGATTCCTGACTATACACTGAGCCCTGATTCTGATATGGAGCATCCTGAAGGACATTGCCTCAGCCAGACAAGGTATTGCGATATAGCTAGCACTGTGACTAAGTCTCCAAATACCTTCTACTAACCTACCAAGAAAATTGTATTAGGCTAATGTGGAACATGATAAGGCCAGTGAATTCCACCAGAATGGGCCCAACGCTGGCCTTCAATTGCTGTGAATTCCTTGATCAGAAACAATACTGTGTGGAATATCATGGTGGTGGAAGACATTCTATAAACCTATTGATGGTAATACTGTATGTAAGGAAGACAAACCATATCCAGAGTAGGTGTCTACTCCAGTACGAACAAAGTGCTACTCCTTTCACGACGTAAGCAACCCAATGTATTCAACATGCCACCTGGTGAGTGGTCATATTGCAGACTTAATGCTGATCTTCTCTACTGGCAAATTGAGCAGTTAGCAGTTGCTGTAACTAGATTGGCCTTGGTGAGTAAAAGTCAATGTTGCTGAATGCATAACTATTACCTCTGCTACCATGTCACTTTGTTCATGAGCCCACAAGATCATGTACTCTTATCTGGCCATTTCCTCTTTCAGGCAAAATAAAACACAAGGTGAACTGCCCAAAATTCTGCTCACTGGGAGGAACTCCTTTACCGCATTCCTTCAAGGTTGTCTCAGAAAAGGCTATAGTGCTATTGTGCATGCCTAATTTTATGGCTTGCTGGTTTAGACAACACCCACTTCATGGTGGGCAGCTCAGGCCTCATAATAACTTGGCTAAATATTCAGTCTCTTCTAAGACTCAGTAGCAATCCAAAATTATTTTTCTTAAAAGGAAAATAGTTATTTGCAGAGGATGGCAGGTTTACTTTAAATCTCAAAGACATGTCAGTGGCACCTGTCTGCCACTGACTCCTCAAGCACCATCGTATTTGCTGGGTCATGTGGCTCAAGTGGCTGAGCAGTTTGCATGGCAGCCTAGACCTGCTGCATAGTCTTTCCTTGTTCTGAGTCCGACTGAAAACTAGCAGCTTTTCAGGTTACTCAGTAAGCGAGCTGAAGTAGCACACCAAAATGAGGAGTATGTTGCCTCCAGAATACAAAGAAGGCCACTAGGCAT
>NW_005873180.1:0-3008 GCF_000147115.1 Myotis lucifugus
GACATTAATACAGAAGCCTCTAATGGTGTCTTAGTCCATTTGGGCTGATCCAACAGAATACTGAGTGGCTTATGAACACCAAACATTGATGCCTCACCATGCTGGAGACTGGGCATTCAAGATGAAAGCACTACAGATTGGTTCATAGATGGCACCTTCTCTCTGTGTCCTCACATGGGCGAAAGGATCAGAGAGCTCTCTGAGGTCTCTTTTACACGAGCACGAGTCTCATTTATCATGACCTAATCACCTCCCAGAGGCCCCACCTCCAAATACCATCATCTTGGGGATTATGTTTCAACATATGCATTTTAAGGGGACACAAACATTTCATCTATGGCAGTGGTTTTCAACCTTCCTAATGCTGCGACCCTTTAATACAGTTCCTCATGTTGTGGTGACCCCCAACCATAAAATTATTTTCGTTGCTACTTCATAAATGTAATTTTGCTACTGTTATGAATTGTAGTGTAGATATCTGATATGCAGGATGTATTTTCATTGTTACAAATTGAACATAATTAAAGCATAGTGATTAATCGCAAAAACAATATGATATTATATATGTGTTTTCCGATGGTCTTAGGCGACCCCTGTGAAAGGGTCGTTCGACCCCCAAAGGGGTCGCGACCCACAGGTTGAGAACCGCTGATCTATGGCATTGCAGGAGGCAAAAAAGAGGTGCAGGTTGAAGGCAATGCAGAGCTGGAACCAACGAAAGTGAGTCGGATCTGAAATGTACCCAAGAAGAGCTGATACAGACAGTACTCAAAGCCATGATGCAGGATCGTGAGCATGAAGGCTGAGAGGAGAGAGAGAAACTTGGACTCCTGGGTCACTCCAATGTCTCAAAGTCAGAAAAGTAAGGCATAAGGAGGTAGGATGAAAGCTGAGGCAACATGAAGTTCCACAAACTGAATTAAGAAAGAAACGGAATGTATTTGCTATGCTGTACTTTACATCCCCATGACTATCTTGTAACTACCAACTTGTACTTCTTAATCCCGTCACCTTTTCACCCAGCCTCTCAACACCCCACCCATCTGACAACCTTCATTCTGTTCTCTTCATCTGTTTGTTTCTGTTTTGTTTGTTCATTTATTTTTGTCTTTTAGATTCCTCATATAAGTGAAGTCATATGCTGTACACCTGAAACTAATATTATAATGTATGTCAACTGTAATTGGAAAAACTTAAAATTAAAGTGATTGTATGTCCACTCTATAGGGTGGGGGCAAAAGTAGGTTTATGGTTGTGAGTATGGGGAACAGAATTTATTCTTGTATTTTTAAATTAATTATTTTATGATTTTTCATATGAAGAACTGTAAACCTACTTTTGCCCCACCCTGTACTTTAATAGGAGGAAAGAGGGAAGGAAGAAAGGAAGGAGAGAAGGAAGAAAGGAAAAGAAAGAAAGAGAAACTAAAGGGGAGACAACGATCAACAATCTCAAATGCAGCTGAGAGATCAACTAAGAAAAGAACTGATGGCTACAGCAACAATGTAAAGTTATTGGTGACTTTGTCAAGAGCAGCAGGCAAGAGCTTACTGGGAGTTCAAGACCAAATGGGAAGAGAGGAATTTGGGAAAGTGATTATAAGTGACCTTTTCCAAGAGTTTTATCATCATTGGGGGGGGGGTGGAAAAAAGCTGAACATAGCTGTGGGTTCAAAGGAACTTCTTTTTTTTAGGAAGAAAGAAAATGATGACATATTTGTAAGTTCATGAGAATAACCTGAAGAAAGGCAAAGATGAATGATGCATAAGAGGAGGAAATTGCTGCAGGATTACCCTTGAGTGGGTGAAGGGGATGTACTGTAGTGCCCCAGGGGAGGAGTTGAGGGCAGTTCTTTTATTTTCACTGGAGATGAGGCTGAGTATAAGCAATCACGGAGTTGCATAGGTGGGTGTTCACAGTGGGGGAGTGTAAGGAAGTGCTGTTTGGATTGCTCCGATTTTCTTAGAGATGAAGAAAACAGTCATGAGCTGAAAATGAGTATAGGGTAGAGAGTAAGTACTGGAGGCTCAAGGAGCGAGGAGATGTACCAGAATAGCCCTGCAGGAGCAGTAATGAGCTAGGAAGCAAATGCAGTCAGGACAACTGCATCACAGGGACACACTCACAGCCCCGGGGGAATGACTTGATGCCAGTGGCACAGACTCTGGAGCCAGGGAGCCTGATTGAGAGCAGCCTTCACCACCCCTTGTCTATGTGGTCTGTGCAAGTTAGTTCACCTCTCTGCTCCTCCCTTTTCTGCTCCATAAAATTCATAATAATAACAATACTGGTCTCATAGAAAAGAGAATTAGATGACCATTCATATATGTATATATATATACATATATCATAGAATTTTGTCTGAAACAATTATTTTTATATGTGATAGCTATTATATATATTGCTACTAATGACAATGAATTTAAATTCAACATAAACACCAAAGATAAACATTTATCAAAGTTATTCAACTCCTCCCTCTCTCACCACCTAACAATACAATGTTACTAAGTCCTATGAATTGTAACTACTTTTTTTTCAAATATCACATTGCATCACATAAAATTTCTGATATATAATAAAATTGCTGATTTTATATAATAACTATATACAGTTTGACCTATATGTCTTCTAATTTGTGTCAGACCAACTTTAGATGAGGGACCCAAAGCCTAGTAGACTGGGATTTTCATGGTGCTTTATTGGCAAGTTTCTTTAAATAACAAAACATATCTGCTTTTGAAACCTTTCTTATCTTTTTCCATCACCATCTGTATTTTATTCTAGAACTTCATGACATTCACATGCACACAATCTCTTAAAAGCTTTCTTTTAAAAAATCACTGGCAAAACATATTTTTCTAAATAGAAGAAGAGGCATCTAAGTCCATCAGGAGACAAATGAATGATGAGCTCTCAGAAGCTGAAAGGAAAGTGATGGATTCACTGGTAGATGATCAATGAGCCCTGAGAAGAAAGGGAACTTCAGCAAAGACCACCCCCAGGCA
>NW_005873180.1:9671-12273 GCF_000147115.1 Myotis lucifugus
AGCCCCTTGCAAGAATTTTGTGCATCAGGCCTCTGGTGTCTTTATAAGAGAGAAAGAGTCCAGAGCTCTCTCTCTCTGTTTCCCCACCATGTGAAGACACAGTGAATGGCAGCCAGCCAGGAAGAGGATTCTCACCAGGCACCAAATTAGCTATCACCTTCAGCTTGGACTTCTAGCCTTAAGATCCTATCGTTTAAGCTGTTCAGTCTATGGTACTTTGTTATGGTAGCCCAAGCTGAGTAATACACCATTTTTTTAAAAATAAAATGTAAAACCTACCTAGCAAGGCAGGATAGAAATAAAACAAATTAATAAGTCAGAAACAGGCAGAACTAGATAACATGACCTGGATTTGAATCCAAATTCTTCGAGTGACTGAACCTCTCCAAGCCAGAGTGGTCACATCTCTAAATTAGTACCCACGTATGATGAGTATTAAATGCGCTAAGGAATGTGAAGCCTTGTAAAAGACAGGAGAAATGATAACCATTACTATTATGATAATGAAAGGTGTCATGAGACAATAGCCAAGGACTAGTTAGTATAAATCACATGCACTAATTTTTCTCTTCAGCATCTTTGCTCTTCCCTCCCTTTGGAACATATTCTCAATACCTCTTCCCAGGCCCAACCTCCCATTATCTTTGAGATCTCCATTTATTGCCCCCTCCTTTGCCATCTTCCTGGAACTGCCCTGAATCAAAGGAAGCTCTCCTTACTCCTCCTCCTGGCACTATCTCAGCCAAGAACTTGATACCATATGAAACTGCCCATTTTAACTGAATACCCTTATTACCTACCTCCTCCTAATAGAATGTAAACTTTATGAAACTAGAAGCATTTTCTTATCCAGGGCCCTGTCCCAACACCCAAAACAGTATCTGGCACACAGTGGCAGCTCAATAAACATTTTAAACAAATACAGGTTGCTGGATTAAGAAAGTATAAATAAAAAAAGAAATAACTCAAAGGTTTGTGGGAAAGATGGCATCTACATAGAATCTTAACAGTATCTGTGGGGTTCACCTCAAAGAGACATTCTCTCCAGGAAGCCAGTGTCCACAATTTTAGGCGCTGTCCCCATAGAGCACTGATGGCGAACCTTTTGAGCTCGGCGTGTCAGCATTTTGAAAAACCCTAACTTAACTCTGGTGCCGTGTCACATATAGAAATTTTTTGATATTTGCAACCATAGTAAAACAAAGATTTATATTTTTGATATTTATTTTATATATTTAAATCCCATTTAACAAAGAAAAATCAACCAAAAAAATGAGTTCGTGTGTCACCTCTGACACGAGTGTCATAGGTTCACCATCACTGCCATAGAGCATTGGGATTTATCTTGATCTTGACACATATGAATGTGTAAGACCTTTATATCTCACCCAGTGGTTTTTGACAAGGGACAATACCATTTCTTTAGGGCATATTGTATTGTTTTATTTTGTTTGGGCTATAGGGTATTTTTTGACAAGTATATACAACGAATAGGACCTGGAGCATTTTGGTGACACATAAGACTTAAAAATGAGGGATGCTTGATGTCCTGAAGTGCATGGGAAATCTCTCACCATGAAGAATTACCTTGAAGAAAACACCAATGGCTCTCCCCTTAGAAATTCTGCAGGACTAAGCGTCATAGATAGCTTCCCTGGCTGCTATGACTGAGTATCTGAGAATTTGGGATTTTCCTTTTAGAACCATTGTACCAATCTGTTGTCTCGCTAAAGAATTCTCTTCCCCATGCTGACATGTTTACATTTAGACAGGAAACATTCCCTGAACTGCCTCTTCCAAAATTTCCTCACTTCTGATTATGGTAAACCTCCAAGTTGTATATCTCATGCCTTTAAATCTGCAATATTTTAGTAAATATCTACCAAATTAATTTTCTCAAAATATAAAGGTCTCAAAGGGATCAAACTAACAACATTAGAGCTTTAAAGAAAAAAAATTAAATACGATTTTTAAAATAAATATACTCTGATAACTATGGAGGAAATTGAAGCAGTCATCAAAAATCTTCCAGCAAACAAAAGCCCTGGGTCAGATGGCTTCACAGGAGAGCTTTACAAAACATTCAAAGAAGAACTAAAATCTATCCTCCTCAGACTATTCCAAAAAATTCAAGAGGAAGTAACACTTCCAAGCTATTTCTCTGAAGCCAGCAATACCCTAATCCCAAAGTCAGATAAAGACACCACAAAGAAAGAGAATTACAGCCCAATATCTCTGATGAACATAGATGCTAAAATCCTCAACAAAATCCTAGCAAATCGGATCCAGCAGTACATTAGAAAGATCACACACCATGATCAAGTAGAATTTACTCTGGGAATGCAAGGATGGTACAATATCTGCAAATCAATAAATGTGATACATCGCATAAACAAATTAAGAGATAAAAGTCACATAATCATATCAATCAATGCAGAAAAAGCATTTCACAAAATTCAATACCCTTTCTTTTTAAAAACTCTCAGCAAAGTGGGAATAGAGGGATCATTCCTCAACATAATAAAAGCCTTATATGACAACCTACAGGCAACATCATACTCAATGGGCAAAAACTAAAACCATTTCCTCTAAGAAATGGAAC
>NW_005873180.1:13480-15799 GCF_000147115.1 Myotis lucifugus
GCAAAGGACCTAAATAGACACTTTTCAAAAGAGGACATACAGAAAGCCAAGAGACATATGAAAACATGCTCAAAGTCACTAATCATCCAAGAGATGCAAATCAACATGACAATGAGATGCCATCTCACACCTGTCAGAATGGTTATCATCAACAAATTGACAAATGACAAGTGCTGGCGAGGATGTGGAGAAAAAGGAACCCTCATGCACTGTTGGTGGGAATGCAGACTGGTGCAGCCACTGTGGAAAACACAGTATGGAGTTTCCTCAAATTAAAAATGGAACTGCCATTTGACCCAGTGATTCCACTTCTAGGAATATATCCCAAGAAACCAGAAAAACCAATCAGAAAGGTCATATGCACCCTATGTTCATAGCAGCACCATTTACAATAGCTTAAGATTTGGAAACAGCCTAAGTGCCCATCAGCATATGAGTGGATTAAAAAACGGTGGTACATCTACACAGTGGAATACTATGCTGCTATAAAAAAGAAAGAACTCTTACCATTCACAACGGCATGAATAGCATTATGCTAAGCGACATAAGCCAGTCAGAGAAAGATAAATATCACATGATCTCACTCATTTGTGGAATATAATGAACAACATAAACTGATGAATAAAAATAGATCCAGAGACAGAGAAGCATCGAACAGGCTGTCAAACTCAGAGGGAAGGCAGGGGAGCGGGGAGTGGGGGAGGATTAAGAGATCAACGAAAGGACTTGTATGCATGCATATGAGCATAACCAATGGATGCAGACAGTGTGGGGGGGGGGGGCATGTGCTGGAGGGTGAGGGTGGCCAGGGAGAGGTCAATGGGGGAAAAGGAGTATTACTATATGTAATACTTTAAACAATAAAGAATTAAAAAAATAAAATAAATGTACTAAATTACTATTAATACATATTAGTAGGATTTGAGTAGATTCAATCTGCAGAAAGAGGTAACATAATCAGATATTTCATTTACTCAATATATATTTTCTTGAGTTCTTAGTTGTAGAAGCACTGGATTAGGAGTATAGGTGACATAAGCATATGCCTTAATAAGTTTGGGCTACTATAACAAAAATATAAGCTGGGTAGCTTAAACAAAAAAATTTACTTCTCACAGTCTTGAAATCAGGAATCGGGCCCTAACATGGTCAAATTCTTGGTGAAGGCCCTCTCTCTGGTTTGCAGATGGTGATCTTCTTGCTGTATCTTCAATGGCAGAGAGCAGAGAGAGGAAGCAAGTTCTATCACATCTCTTTATATAAGGGCACTAAACCCATTTACGAAGGCTCCACCTTCATGTCCTAATTATCTTCCAAACATCCCACCTCCTAATAGTATCACTTTGGGGAACAGGATTTCCATTTATGAATTTTAGGGGGGACACAAACATTCAGACCGTAATAACACAGTGGAATTGGATCCTTGCACTGATGACACTAGGAGACTTATCAATTGATCTCCCATGATTTTGCTCATCTTATGAGCAAAAGTACTAACTACCTTTATATTCCAGGCTATCTTTTGAAGGATGTTGATAGAATGACCAGTCTTGAAAGACAGAAAGAATAGAGAGCAGAATTGCTGATTGTTTAGCATAAAAATATAATGTCTTCCTCTAGAGCAAAAATCTAGAAGACTTATTTGTAGCCCATTATAATCTTCAGATTTCCTAAGTTTTTTATTCATTCCTCAAATGTGGCACAAAGCCCCTGGCTAGACAGAATCCTCCGAGGGCTTCATGTGTTACTCCTACAGGACTCGGGGAGCAAGAAGAACTAACAAAACAAAGCTCATGCTTCCTGCTATGGCATAAGTATTAAAAGTCCTTTGTCTCTGATTCATGAGTCTCATGTCTTCTGCCAGCACCCATAAAATTGTGAATTGCTAATTTACCATGCAATTAGAATAACTCCTCAGACTAGTTCTTGACATTACAAAAGAACAATTACAGTATAAACTAGCATATAGCCTACACTTTGAACAGTATAATAAAATTGTATCAGAGGTGAGAAAAAAAATGTCCTCAGTAACATTTGAATAAGATCTAAAAGACAAATGTTTAAATGTCTAAGGAATATATTTCAAACAGAAAGAAATGTCATGCATAAAAGTACTGAATTGGGAGATATGATACAATTTTAGGAAGTGACAATTCTTTGGGATGAACTACAAAGTTGATAAAAATAAAGCTAACTATAAGGCACTGTTTTCTGGCATGCAATGTTTATTCCAGGAACTGAGACTGGAGAATAAATGATTTTTTATTCTCAGAGGCCACTGAATACCTAGAATTTGTACCTTCTGCTTTTGGAAATATT
>NW_005873180.1:17603-19443 GCF_000147115.1 Myotis lucifugus
GTTTTTTTATGTGCTAGCATTGGAAGATGAAAAACATTATTTCCGCTGTGTGTTATTGATCAAGCATTAATATCATCCCCAAGTTATGTGGATTAGAAATTAGACTCCATATATCAATAGAAGTAGTAGCAAAAAGTAAGTATTTGTGCCCATGTTTAATTTGTCACAAAAATATAAAATCTAATCCATCACAAAGTATCTTAATTTCTTTGTCATAATAGTTTAAAACAAAAATTATAATATGTTACAGAAGTTATAATGTTTGTAGTTGTAATGTATGCTACAATTACAAGGAAGAGAAAGGAGCAAATAGTATTAAGCCAGTGAAAGATTCCTATTTCTTAATGGATTAGTATAATATTAACTTTAAATAAGCTTTTATTAAAGACTAGTGGCCTGGTGCATGGATTTGTGCACATTGAAAGGAAATTAATTAGAAGAAAGATTCATGTGGTAATTACGTTACTGCAAAAAAATTACATGTCAAGATAGTATATATGATAAAGTATTATAAAATTAAAATACAAAATATTTTAATATCACTATTTGCCCTTTCTCTATTTGCTATGATTTTGATATTGATGTGTCAATATCACATTGCCCGGGGTTTGCGAATACGGGGATGCTACAGAATTGAACTTGATGGTATGATGACTTTACCACCCATTCGAACCCAAAAAGCTTTTTTGTTGTTGTTTTTTTTATTCATCAAAACAAACAAAAAAAAAGGAAAATAATACAAAAAAACTTCTAAATCATTATGCACATCTATAATAGAAGTATCAGAGATGAAAGAAAATTAGTAAAATGTCTATAAAATAATATATAAATTGATTAATAAACAATAACATCTAAATCATATACATATATGTAAAACAAATCAAATTAAAATAATTAAAAAATAATAATACTGCTACTACTACTATTATTAATATTAAAAAATAATAAAAGAACAATAAAAGATAAAATGAAGAAATGTGTCCGCTATTGAAGACCGATCAATAAATCACGATGTGGTTCAGGTTGAATGTCAACAAAAACAACCAAGTTCATGATCGACAATGACAGATCAAAACACACGCATGCCATTGGTGCCAGCGAGAGCTTTATATGTATTGCACAGGAGTGAGTAAACGTTTACTTTTAAATTGCCAGTGTGCATCATTTGTATCACACATACATAAATAGATGTTCTTTTTTAATTTAAAGACTTTTATAAATATTTAAAAATAAAATGTTATATAATCTATTTAGAAATATTATCAAAGATTAACGTTGACTGTTTTGATTGAATTGTAAACGTTTTTGGCTGTGTTTTGTGCTGTTAAGATGCTTGTCATTTGTTAATTCTACATGCTTTTCATTTGTTTTATTTGAAGTGTCACAATTTGATATTTATTTAATAACTAGTGGCCCAGTGCAGAAATTTGTGCTCATTAAAGAGAAATTAATTAGAAGAAATATTTTAATATCGCTATTCACCCTTTCTCTATAATAGAAGTGTAAACCAAATTCACGATGGACAATGACAGATCAAAACACACACGTGCGATTGGCACCAGTGAGAGCTATATATGTATAGTGCATGGGTGAGTCAACTTAGCCTTTTATATATATACTAGAGGCCCGGTGCACAAAAATTTGTGCATTCGGTGGGGGAGGGGGGTCCGTCAGCCCGGCCTGTGCCCTCTCGCAGTCTGGGCCCCTCGGGAGATAATGACCTGCTGGCTTAGGCCTGCTCCCGGGTGGCAGAGGGCAGGCCCAATCCCTAGGTGCCGCCTTGGTCGGGCTCAGAGCAGGGCCGATTGGGGAGTTGGGCGGCCGCCCCCTGTCATGCACA
>NW_005873180.1:21356-22701 GCF_000147115.1 Myotis lucifugus
GTTTCTCTTTTATTAGATAGGATATATATATATGTAGAATAAACTTGCTTAATTAGACCTGCTTTGTGCTTTAGCTAAACTTTTTCCAGACCAGTGAATCACCCCCACTTCTCTTTTAGGTAATTATCAGCAACACAGCAATAAATATCAACATGAAGCAGATTATTATTGTAGATCATGCAGGGAGAACAAAGGGTAAAATATTTAACTACAGCAGTGTTTGAATATATTCTGCACAGTGAGAAAACCTGAAGTCATTTTCAAGGTCCACCATTTCTTACTTCTTTTCAGTTGGGTCAAGTTTCTATGTTTTCTAAATCTCTGTTTTCCAACTAATGAAAAGAAAATAGGATTCTACCCAGTCTTCTATCTACCTACTTCAGGACTTCTATGAGGATCAAATGAGATGAGGCACAAGAAAACACTTCACAGACATTTGGTTAAAATGTGAAATGTTTCACCTGGCTATAAAGTAAGTTGTGTTCCTGGGCTGAAGAAACTGCAAGGAAGCTAGTTGCTAGGGAGAGGAAGCCAGGCATTGCTGTGTGATGTCATTACCTGGTGCCCACAGCGACCACTTCCCAGATGGGCTGGGCTATGGGCCACATTTTGCCCCATGGGGTCTTGGCAGTGTCGGCTGCGATTTGGTGGGATGTCACTCCAGGGTGGTGGCAGGGCCTATGTCCCACTTGGGGGAAGCCGAGTGTTGCTTTGTGGATGCCAGGTCCGTGGTGCTGTTTCTCTGTGCACATCATGGCAGCTCCTGCATTGAGCTTGTACCCTCTGGTGGTTAGTGCACATCATAGTGACCAGCTAGATGGTCATACACTTAGCATATTAGCCTTTTATATATATAGATGTGACAATGTCACCCCGCACCATTAATGAGTGTATTATTATCGAATGGTATTGATCTTCTTCGATCAGATTGCCGAAAACTGTAAGCAAAAATATCCGATGCATTGACAGACAGGTGATGCTTCTATAGCAGCGGTTCGCAACCTGTGGGTCGCGACCCCTTTGGGGGTTGAACGACCCTTTCACAGGGGTCACCTAAGACCATCGGAAAACACATATATAATTACATATTGGTTTTGTGATTAATCACTATGCTTTAATTATGTTCAATTTGTAACAATGAAATTGGGGGTCACCACAACATGAGGAACTGTATTAAAGGGTCTCAGCATTAGGAAGGTTGAGAACCACTGTTCTATAGTAACCTAACAAATATCAGTGTGACTTCATACTTATATTCTCCTCTCTTTCACATCTATAGCATAAAGCATGCCATCCTTTACGCCGGTCGGTCCTTTACGCTGGTTGATAGGTCAGTCGGACAGTA
>NW_005873180.1:23975-27219 GCF_000147115.1 Myotis lucifugus
GAAGATGTACCTATAAAGCTACAGTCATGAACTTTGGCGCAGAATAGAAATAGGCAAATAGAGTATCGAAACACAATGGAGAGTCCCAAAGTAGACCTCTGTTTATGTGGTTAATTGATATTTGACAAAGTTTCTCAAAGTAATCCAGCAGGGAAAGGAGAATCCTTTGAACAAACAATGCTGGGACAGTTGGATATCCAAGTGAAAAAACAAGCAAATAACCTTCAACCATATTACATGCCATATACAAAAATTATTCTTAGATTGCTATCATTGTAACCAGCTAGTTAATATTAATAATAGGAAAGAAGCGAAGGGAAGGCCAGACATAATAAGCATGGTCATCTGGGCAGCTTCACCAGGAAACTGCAACTTTACGCTGTGCAGGGAACCACCATTCCATTCTCTGCAAATCATGTGGGGAAGGGAAATGGACACTTGTGCAGTGAAGTCGGGGTGAGATAGGGAAGGTGCTTGCCTGTCAGTCTATCCTGAGAATAAGATAGTTTTCTTTTTCTCTTGCAGATAATCACTGCAGATGTGTGAAATCCTGAAGGCTTAATTGGTTAAGCTCCTAGTTATAACCCCAATACAAAGAGTTCTCGTACTCTTGTTCCTCTTCCTTCTCTCCTCCTTCCTTGCACCTGACAAATGAATACATAGTAAACACAATATCATTTGCCATCAGGAAAATGCAAATTAAAACCACAAAGAACTGATGGAAATATAAAATGGTACAAGTACTTTGTAGATATGTTTGGCACTTGTTATAGACTTAAACATACACCAACACTTTGATCTAAGAATTCCATTTCTAATTATTTATCCAAGAAAAATAAAAACATATGTCAAAAAAAAAGACTTATAGAAGAATCCGAATAATAGCCAAAACAAATTCTTTTCAATTGCACATGAAACATTCAAGTGTTGAGCTATAAAATGATGGCAAATGTCCACCATTGGGAGAATGGAATGATAAATTATCACACACTCATAAAATGGACTACTGCTCAGCATAAAGAAAAACTAGTTACTAATAAAGGCAAAACATGAATAAATTTCAGAGATGTTGCTCTGAGTGAAAAGAGCCAAATAAATAGAAGAGTCCCTATTGTGTGGTTCACTTTATAGATGAAGCTCTCGAACAGGTGAAACCAAGTTAAGGTGACACGGTGCTTACCTGGGTTGGGGGTGGGTATTGGTGGCAGGAATAGTTTGCCTTGGAAGGGACATAGTGAACTTTTTTGGCAGATGAAAATGTTTCATATCATGATAAAGGTGAGGCTTCCTTAATTATAGATATTTGTCAAAAATTGTAAAGATTTATGCATTTCAATATATGTAATTTTACCTGAAAAATAAGAATTGAGTGCCCACTGAATCATTATTGAGTAAGGGATAGATAAGCTAGATAAAATAAAAATACCAGAAAGATGATCATTGTTAAAGCTGAGTTATTGGTACAAAGAGTTCTTTTTACTATTGTTTTTACTCTGTGTATGCTTGATATTTATTATGATGTTAATCTTAAATGATTGTGTAATAATTCATTCATTTATTCAACAGATATCTTTTAGTGATTTCTATGTGCCAGGTACTCTTCTAAGTTCTGATGATAGAACAATTAAAATAGCAAACATTACTACTGTTATGGAGGTCGCATTCTAGTGGAGAAAGATAAAAATAAATAAATAATGTAGTAAAGAAATAAGCAATAAATAAGTAAAAGATAAAGTATAGCAGGTGGTCATAGTGCTCTGAAGGAACAGTAGACAGAGGGGGGAAATAGTGAGTTACAAGGGCCAGTGATGCAATTTTAAAAAGAGTGATAAAGGACTCACTGGGAGCAGACACTGAGGAAGGCCTGCAGAAAGTAAGAAATCCATCAGGAAAGGGAACAGAAAAAGCAGATGTCCCAAAGTGAAAGCATACCAAGTGGTGCTAAAGAATTATTTCTGAAATCAAGAATTACCTCGGATATTGTCCTGACTACTGTAAAGATGAAGTTACCTTTTGTGGAAATGGGAAAGACTGTAGGACGAGGAGATTAGGGAATGCTGGCGAAGAGTGCTCCCACAGTACATACTAAAAATATCTTCCACCCCCTCCATTTGTCTGCTTCCAAATGCTGTTGTGTCAGTACCTAATGCTTGGAGCTACCCAGTGACATGTGACACCCGGTGAGACGAGGAAGACATAACTGACACTACGATGTCACAGACGGATGGAAAGAGCTTAGGCCCTTGATGGCCCTTGTGCCACTGAACCAACTCTGGAACTTTCTATTTCTGGATTTCTTGTTATGCAAAATAATAACTTTTATTGTTTAAGCCACTTTAGACAGGTGTTCTATTATTTGTAACATAAAGCATTCCACCTGAAGCACTTCCCATGTACTGGTGGTATGATCCCCATACTAGCAACATCAGTCTCACCTGGAAACCCTGTAGAAATACAGATTCCTAAGCCCTACGGGGTCTCTGTAATCTAGTTCAACCAACCCCTCCAGGTGTTGATACACTTATAGTTTGAGAATCACTGCTATGTACTCTATTTTTTTAAAATAAATTTTTATTGATTTAAGAGAGGAAGGAAGAGGGAGAGATAGAACACCAATGATGAGAAAGAATCATTGATTGGCTGCCTCCTGCACACCCCACACTGGGGATCCAGCCGGCAACCTGGGAATGCGCCCTGACTGGGAATCGAACTGTGACCTCCTGGTTCATATAGGTCTACACTCAACCATTGAGCCACACTGGCTGGGCCCTACTCTGTACTTTAATGAGCAGGAGGAGATGATATGAAAAGCCATTAGACTCCCCCAAATTCTGACTCTATAATCCTGGTTCCATCAAGGTAGGACTGAGAAACTGCTTCAAGTGAACAATTGATACAGGATTTTTGGACTGGAACACGCGGTGTTCCCCTGGGCAGGAAAGCTTCCCAGGATTCTTTGTCTATCGGAGTTGAAGAATGAAACCAAGGATGGAAGATGGTATAGCAAAGGAGGAAATTCATTGAAGAACAAGTACAGACTCCCACGTGGGGAGGGGGAAAGAGTCCCACCGAGTTCCTTTTTCCCGGGTTTATAAAGGCTGAAGTTTTGTGCCTCAGTGTGCTCTCTGATTGACCACTATTCCCTTTGATTTGGTCACTGTAGCAACTCTGAGCTCAAGGTCAAATCTCACAGAGACATGGTGAGGACGTCCTTCTTTATTTTTGTAATTATAGAACTTTGACT
>NW_005873180.1:27661-29571 GCF_000147115.1 Myotis lucifugus
CATCGATGTTTCTAACTCTCTATCCCTCTCCATCCTCTCTGTAAAAATCAATGAAAAATATATTTAAAAAATAATAATAATAATTTAAAAAATAAGAAATGTAACTTCTGCCTTTCCCTTGTTTTATGGAAATATAACTGTTGCCTCTCCCAACTTCCTTATCTTATGGAAATGTAACCTTTTGCAACTCAGTAGCCCTGTGTTTTTCCTTGGACCCCCTTAATTTAAAAAATTCCCTAAACCTGCCTTTTCATCCTTAAAAATTCCTATTTCACAATCTATATTTATATCTTAGAAACTGAAAATGAAGCATAGTAATGATCCCTCCTTTGGAAAAACTGCTGTTTGAAACTGCTATTTGAAATTCTCTTCTACTTTTAGATAGTCCCTTGCTCTGTAAGTCAACTATGTTATTTTTAGATGGTCTCTTATTCTGTAAAAATAACTTTGTTTTTTTAGCCTGAATAATAGAAAAGATAAACTTAACTGTCTGATCTTACAAGCTATCCATCTAAAGGGGCTGATATGCTGACACTGATAATAATTCCCATATTCCCATGCCAAGTGTTTGTTCATTACATATCCAAGGTTACAGGTGTCTGTATAGATATGATAGGTACTCAAGGTTACAAGTTGGCTGTATAGATATGACAGATGTTTGTTAGATATGATATGTACTCAAGGTTACAAGCTGTCTGCAAAAATAACTTACACAAGGAACTAGAAGGATATAAAAAGTAAATACTCCTTCCTGTGTTTGTTCAGAATTTGACAGAGGTAATCTGCTCTGAACCTGTGCACAATAAAGATGACTCCTAACTAATTGGCTCTTTAAGGCATCTTGTCCAGCTCGCTGATTTGCGATACAACAAAAATAGTAAATCTATAGGCATAATCATAAAAAGTTTGAGGCAACTGACACCACAGGTTTATCCTTCATAAGTATAATTATACATGAAAGATATTGAAAACAGCTACTGGGAAGAGGGGGAGGAATTAAGCAGTCAATGCAAGAAATATCCAAACCTGTAGAGAATTTTTATGAGTTTATTTGAGCCAAACTGATGACAATGGCCAGGGAGCAAAATCTCAATGAACTGAGAAAATGCTCCAGAAAATGGCAGCTTTACCATTTATTTTATACATCAGAATCAAAGGAGAAGACTTCAGGGGGATTACATGAAATCCACTGGTGATAGATTAGGGAGGTGGGACAAAGCAAAGTGGGGAAATTTCTGGACTTAGATGACAAGTAAAATGAATAGGCCCATACATCTTTTGCATTGGAGGGTACAGGGTAGATAACAGTTAACAATTAACATGATAACAATAACAATGAGGGGTTTTGTGGTCTCTGCTCTGGTGCAGTAATTGTGCCCTGAGGAGTTTGGAAAAGGAAATTACCCTGACATATCAAAGGTATAGTATCATAGATGCAAAAAGACAATACACAGGCTTGTAAGAACAGAACAGAAAAAAAAAAAGGTTTTTCTTTTTCTATGCTGTAGCCTTCCACAATTTATGAGAAGCACCTGGTAATTAAACCCCAAGACTGTTAGCTCCTCTGATTCAAACAGCCCCTGTGCTCAATCTACAAGACAAGGTAAGCTACTCTCAAGAATTACTTCAGACATTGTCCTTGCATACCCCTCTTCCCTGCTATTTTTACAACTCAGATAATTCTCACCAAGAAGTAGCTAGTTAGCAGAAAATTCCCTTTTCCTATCGCCTTCAAACAAGCCTCTTTTGAACTCTTTATACAGTGGCGCCTTGACTTACCAGTGTCCCGACTAATGAGTTTTTTGAGATACCAGCTGTCTCTCGGCCGATTTTTTGCATTGAGTTGATAGAGCATTTGAGTTACGAGCTCCTTACGAGCTTGGTCTCGGAGATTAAACTCGTAGTCAGGC
>NW_005873180.1:29671-34509 GCF_000147115.1 Myotis lucifugus
TTATTACCTGCCCTTGTATTGATGAGCCCTTTCTTTTTGGGTAAAGTAAAATAAACTTCCTCTCTGCTTCTCTTCTTTTAGTTGTGAATTCTTTTGCAGCCCTTGTCACTGGCCAAACCCTAACAAGGCTCAGCTAAGGTAAAATTGATCTTTGTCAGGGAAGATACCAGTCTAGGACATGACTACTCACCATGACTTGCTTTTAGTTAGAAAGATTTAATTTCATACTTTCGGTTTCTGGGTTTGAAAGGTCACTAGGCCTCCCTCCCCTGAGCTTGTCAGATTTAGTATGTGCCCCCCTTTCCATCCACAGAGGCCTTCTCTAGGCTCAAGAGTGGTGCTACCCGCCCCCCCAACCCCCACCCTCAACAAACCACATCATGGCCAAAGCTAATTTCACAGCCATCGCTAATACCCTTTCTATATGCATGTCTTAACCACTTCACCTATAATCCCCAAACTCAGTCCCCACAGTTAAATTTATATCTCAGGTTGCTGGCAGCAGCTAAGTTTTTAAGCATGGGCCAATCATGTCCCATGCATTTTGAATTTAAAACTAATTTACTGGTTATGTCCAGCATTCGAGATTTTAAGTAGAGCAATAAACTCTTATTGCTTTCCTGACTGATGCCAAATGTAACACCATTGCCACTGTGTGTTTTGATGGTCATGTTTCATTATGTCCTATATCGACTTTAAAAAAAAAAAAGAGAGAGAGCAGGTTATGTCAAAGAATTTGGGAAAAAAAAGTTTAAACCCAAGGACATCAAAGTGTTTGAGACACCTTTTAGAATCAATTGCAATTCAGGTACAGTCTCCGAAATCATTTGAAGTCTCTTCACCAATATTCAAGTTGTCTGAAAGCAACAAGTTGCTACCATGCTAACTGAGCTGTTAAGCAATTATCAGTGACAGCTGTAGCTCAGGGACCCAAGCAAGACCTGCACACAGCTAAC
Organism: Myotis lucifugus; assembly: GCF_000147115.1. Lineage (NCBI taxonomy): Eukaryota > Metazoa > Chordata > Mammalia > Chiroptera > Vespertilionidae > Myotis > Myotis lucifugus. The sequence continues at coordinate 30,628 of NW_005873180.1, forward strand.
TTTTTAATTCTTCCAACTGACAGTTACTGGATTAATATTGGATAGAGTTCAATCAGCTTCACTTTATTTGTGATAATAGAATCACCAAGATGCAAAATTCATTAAGAATCTACTAAGTGCTAAAAGGAGTTTTTAGGGGTAAAATAGGCAGGTTTAGAAAATTTTAGGAATTAAGGGGTCATAGAAAAAGCACAGGGCTACAGAGCTGCAAAGGGTACATTTCCATAAGATAAGGAAGCCGAGAGCTGCAGAAAGGTGTACATTTACAGAATAAAGGGAAGGAAGCCCCTCATTCAGAGAGGAAAGAGGAAAGCCCAAAAGGGATAGGGAAATAATAAGGGAGAAAAAGGAGGGACCCTCACTAATTCCCATGAGGTTTGAGCTTAGGAGTTGCTATAGTAACCAATCTAAGGGGGGATAGTGACCAATCAGAGGGGATATCAAGGCACAAAGATCTGCAGCCTTTATAAACCAAAGGAAAAGGGACTCAGTGGGACTCTTTCCCCCTCCCCATGTGGGAGTCTGTGCATGTTTCTCAATAAATTTCCACCTTTTACTATACCATCTTTCATCCGTGGTTTCATTCTTCAACTCCACCTGGGACAAAAGCCCGGGAACCATTCTGCCCAGGAAACACCACACGTTCCAGTCCAACTTCCCCGTATCAGGGCCAAGCTTGTGCTGCATAAATTCACACATATCATCTCACACATATACTTCACCACAATTTAAGGAAGAGGCATCAGGACTGAGAGGAAATAAAGGGTTTTACAGCGGCTCTAGGACCAGCATTTTTTAATTCTGGTGTCTCTGATTTCAAAGTGCTTCTTCCTTGTATAGCATGTTAGGATTTTGTGTATAATAATTTCCCTAATTCTTACAACCATTTCATGATGTGAAAAGCCCATATCCTAATATCTAAGACATCTAACATGGTCCCTCTTCACTCCAAACTTCAGAAAAAGTTGTCCCATTGTGAGACAGTTCACAATCAAACCATAAGTGGTTCCACATTAATCTCTGGGACCTCCACGATACTGTTAATACTCTGGTTATATAAATGGCATGCCTATATTATCTACACTTCCCTTTACTCCTTTCCTGTTAATAATAACCAGAGTATTAACAGTATCATGGAGGTCCCAGAAAGAGTGTCAGCCTGCACACCCAAGGGTTGAGGGTTCAAAAAAGGGTTATAAAGTATATTTCAAAAAATGGAAGGAACGTGGCTCTTTGGCCCCTTGAGTGTGGCTCTTCCTAAGCCTTAGGAGTACCCTAATTAAGTTAATAACAATGGACCTACCTATATAGTTTAAATTTTAAAAATTTGGCTCTCAAAAGAAATTTCAATCGTTGCACTGTTGATATTTGGCTCTGTTGACTAATGAGTTTGCCGACCACTGAATCCAATCCTCTGCGATGTTGCAAATTCCCCACTTCCTTTTTTGGGGGAAATAGTGCAGAGAAAGAGTGGATAAAGAAGGAGGGCAGGCAAGATCCCAGGCACTCAACCAGTCCCTACCATGTGATAGCCATGATGTCTTATTATTTTTCCCATATTAACTTATTAAACATATCCTCCCCACTACCCAATGGTAAATCCTAATCTTAAATTGGTGAAATAAATTTTTTCAGATATTCCAAAAAACCCAGAGGTGCTACTGGGATTAAATTATACTTCTGCATGCTCAAAAGTAATTGCTTTTCCCATTACACTGTTAAGATATATATATATTCCCTCCTCTCTCTTCCTAGAATAAAACTCTAATATAACAGAATTTCAGGAAACAGGGAAAGAGCTCTATTCCCCACTATAGACAAATGTCTCTCATGGTCCCCCTGGCTTTGGTACCAATTAATAGTGAATTTATTGACTGCATCCCTCAAAAACTTCATTGCTAGCCAAGCACTTGAACTGCTGTTCTTCCTCTGTCTCTTTGCTGCTGAGCTCTGTAGTTGGGTTTCACCATCTTCGATTTCCCCTGAGCATCTTTCTGATGAATTTACAGTGAAATAACTAAGGCTTATAAAGAGGAACTGAAGAAATTTACAGTATTGTGATTAGAAAATTAAATGCAATTGCCTTACAACACACTCTATTTAAAATGCAAATATTAATTACAGATTGCTTTACTTTAAATATTGCATAGGCATTTTCACTAAGAACTGCTGGTTTATAATCCATTCAGGCACAAAACAGAAACTTTGAAATCTAGGATGCATTAAAAGGAATACTTTATATAACAGAGTAGGAAACTTTCATTCTAACATTTTCTCTCATCTTAATGAGATTCTCGGTAGTTCTCAGTGTTGTATTTATCAGTGTACATTTATCAAAATAAAAAAGGTTTAGGCCTCCACATACAGTTAATCTGCAATGATTGTCAAATGTATTCTAATTGATTTAATGTCCATCAAAATTTTATTTTGAAATATAAAACACTCAGACACATAATAAATAAATGATCAGTCAGCGGTCTAGCACAACCAGAAAAATCACATTGATTATAAATTATTCAAAGTGAAATGGTGTCTCAGCAAAATCTTTATATCATTTCTGTTTGAAAATTAGATAAATAAGAAGAAAAATCAAGATTTTAAATGGATTTCCATGGTCAAATTGATATTATGATTCAAATACCTATTAATAGTTATAAGAAAATAATATAACATAAGCACAAGTATTTATATTACTTTGGCTATATTCAATTGAGAAAGATAAAATCAAGAATGTTCCATTAAAATTATTAAGATTATTCATTTTTTATGATAGAACAACAACTTTTCCAGGAATCTAATGTGCTGTGATTATAAATCTTGATAAGCTTTAAGATATTTTCAAGAAAAACAATAAGATGAATTTAGTACTTTTTTTTAATATATTTTATTGATTTTTTACAGAGAGGAAGGGAGAGAGATAGAGAGTTAGAAACATCGATGAGAGAGAAACATCGATCAGCCGCTTCCTGCACATCTCCCACTGGGGATGTGCCCGCAACCCAGGTACATGCCCTTGACCGGAATTGAACCCGGGACCTTTCAGTCCGCAGGCCGACGCTCTATCCACTGAGCCAAACCGGTTTCGGCATAGTACTTTTTTTAAAAAATAAAAAGAAATAGACATATAAAGCTTAATATATTTTAAGCATTTAACTCTTTGAAATAACTAAATAAATATATAAGTAGATTAGATAGATATGAACAGATTATCTGTATAATAAAGAGCCAGGGTTGTAATGACCGATTACAAGTGACCAGACCTGACTGCAGCCACTTGGGGCAGCAAGACCCAGCACTGACTGCCTAGGGGGCTGCAGATCAGGCCCAGAGAGAGGCCTGAAGAAAGAGAGGCAGGGTCTGATCCATAGCCTCTGTGGCAGCCATTGATCAGAAGTTGCCTCTCTTTCTTTCCTGGCCTGGCCAACAGCCGTGCCTCCATTTCTCTCCAGGCCTCCACTGGGGCTGCTGAGCAGCCCCGCCTTTCTGGTCAGGCCCCGTTGATAGGCCCAGAGATGCTGACTGGCATAGAAACTGACCAATCAGAACCAAATCTGGGTCAACTGTGAGGAGCCAATGGCTGCCTAGGAGGCGGAGCCTTTGACGCTGACTACCATAGAAACTAACCAATCAGAACCAAATTGGCCAGCAGAGGAGGGCAGTTGGGGGTGAGATTCGCCCAGCAAGGGAGGGCAGTTAGGGGTGATCAGGGAGGCAGAGGCAGTTAGGGGTGATTAGGCCAGCAGGGGAGGGCAGTTGGGGGCAACCAGGCTGGCAAGGGAGGGCAGTTAGGGGTGATCAGGCAGGCAGGCAGGCAGAGGGGTTAGGGGCAATCAGGTAGGCAGGCAGGTGAGGGTTAGGAGCCAGGAGTTCCAGATTGTGAGA
>NW_005873180.1:34679-41873 GCF_000147115.1 Myotis lucifugus
ACTGGTCACTATGATGCACACTGACACCAGGGCAGAAGTTCAATGCAGGAGCTTCCCCCTGGTGGTCAGTATGCTCCCACAGGGAGTGCCACTCAGCCAGAGTGGGCTCATGGCTTGTGAGTGCAGTGATGGTGGCGGGAGCCTCTCCCGCCTCCACGGCAGCACTAAGGAGCAGCAAGCAGGGGGCCAGTAAGGAGTGAGGGGTCCCAGACTGTGAGAGGGCACAGGCTGGGCTATGGAACCTCCCCTCTCCAGTGCACAAATTTCGTGCACTGGGCCTCTAGTATAGATATATTTATATGTCAGTGAGAAAGAGAGATAGAGGAGGGAGAAAAGGAAAAGAGAGGGAGGGAAAAGAAGATATGTAGGGAAAGGGAGAACGTGACAGCATAAAATCTGGAAACACATCAAGATTTGGCATATTTGACCATGTTTAGTGTGCTAAGGAACAGGTCAGACAATTATTTGCACAACTGAATTGGGTGAACCTAGTGGCCATGTAAAATGGGTTGTGTGCTTGCCAGATCATAACTTTTAAAATCACTACTTCTCTTGGATTATGCTAAATGCACAGGAATATGCAGCAAAAATCAAAACGCTAATCATCTGACAGAATCTACACTAATAAAAGAGAAAGATGCAAATTAACCATCACTCTGTCACTCTGCTACAACCACCAGCCAATTAGAGAGACTATGCAAATTAACCCAACAAAGATGGCAGTTAATTTGCATATGCAGGCGTGGAGCGAAGACTGAAGACTACTGAAGATGGTGGTGGCCACGGAGCTGGAGCGAGCAGGAGGCTTGGGTTGCTCCTGGTAACGGAGGAAGCCAAGCTTCCCGCCAGCCCTGGGCTCCGCTCAAGAGGGGCTGGGGGCCTGGGTCGCAGGGGGTGACCCAGGCCTCCAACCCATCCTGGACTCCGCTCGAGGAGCTGGAAAAAAAAAGGAGGGGCTGGGAGCAGCCGGAGCAGAGAAGCCAAGCCTCGCTGCTGTGACCGGACCAAAGGCCTGGGTCCCAGGTGCCGAATGAAAACCGGTGCCTGCAGCCAGGGGGAGGAAGGCCTATTGCTCGAATCTTCGTGCAATGGGCCACTAGTGTATAACATATTCATGTACAAGGATTGATTTAAAAAACTACATTAATGTGAAGTGTTCTTTGAAGTTTTGTCCAGCACATCTAATAAGTATTTATTGCTTTGGGTAAACTCATTTTCCATGTCCTTTAAGAATGGTTTAACCATATCTGGCTCAAGAGGTTCAATCTATGTCTGAGTTGAGGTTAACAGGTTATAGTTATTAGTTCAGAAATGTATGGGTGACTCACTTCCTGTCACTAAAATGCAAGAGATTTATTGTGGCTTTCAAGAAAGATGTGTATCTTCTCTGAGAGAGTTTCTAGAAGGGCCCTTCTCTCTTCCTGGTCTTGACAAGAAAACACATATCCCTGATAGTGGTTGGCAGCATCACTACTTAAATAAAGAAAAATAAGAATAAAGCTAATACTGTCAAAGGCAGATTGGAGAGACATAGATAAACTCAGTTCTTGATGGACTGAATGAGTCACTGTATGAAACCAGGTTCAAAGAGACTTTTACCTTTGTACTTTGCTCATATGTGAACCAGTGAACTCTCCTCACTGTTTAGGCCATTTTGAGCTGATTTCCTCTTACTTGGAATCAAACCCATTAAAAATAACATAGTTATATAACAAAGTACAATTTAGTCAAAAATATGTTTCCAGCTTCTACTTTTGTTTATTTTTTAAAATTTACCTTTATTGTTGAAAATATTACAAATTTTCCCTTTTTTCCCAATTGACCCCTTCTAGCCCAGCAGCTTCTACTTTTAAAAAGTATTATTCTGAGCACATGTTGTAGTAGTGGCAATGGTACCATTCAGATGCAGATCCCAGCCTACAATCCTACCAAGCCATGGAGCCCAGATTACCTTCCTGTCCAACTGCTGAACTGTCTCTCCAGCCCCACCTAATTGTGGGGTACAATTAAAGGCCCTCCTCAACCATAGGGCCTGACCAGTGACCTTGACCAAAGGCACAATGCAGCTACCTGATTGCAAAGCCCAGGCTGTATTGCTGAACAACTTTGAGGAATAGCCTGAGGTCCCATCTGACCATAAAGTCCAACTTATATACCTGCCTGAACATGAAGTCCAACCAGTGCAATCATACATTTAGGTAGCATAGCCCAAGGCCCAACCTACCCAGGAGTGCTTGTGGAGCACAGCCCACAGCCTTGCCCAACTAGGGAGCCCATCCAGCAGACCCACTTGAAAACAAAGCCTGGTCAGCTGGCCCATCAACCACATAACAGCACCCCAACCCCCAAATTCAGAGCATAAGCAGTGGCCTTACCCAACTAGAGACCCTGATAGCAAAGACTCGACTGCTTACTAATGCTGATGACCCATCCAGTACCACAGTTGAGAAAATGGTGAAGGTCTTTCTCTGCCAAAATGAACCTACAAAGTCTGGAAGAGGAGACCACTTACTCAAATGCACAGATGCCAAACCAAAGACACAAGGCTCATTAAGAATTGGGTAACCAGACAGATTCCAAGATGGTGGCCAGCAGGGCAGCAGTGAGAAAGAGAGTGTGAGTGAGTGAGCGAAGGGGAGTGTGTGTATGTGGTGAGTGTGTGTGTGTGTGTGTGTGTGTGTGTGTGTGTGAGACAGCTAGATCTTGCAGGACCTTTGAGGGCTGGCGTACCAGGCTCACATAGCCAGGCAGCCTCTGCGACTGCTGTAATCTCTCCTGGAGCACTGGCACTCCCACAGAGGACATGCCATCTTGAAGGAGAGAGCTGCTTTGACTGGGAGCCCAGCCTCACCTCCACCCAGGGTGCTCTCAGACACCACCCGGGATCCTACAGCCACTCTGGCCAGGCACTTGCTGCCTCGGCTGTCGACCCATGGATACCAGGACTCCAGCCTCCCCAGCTGATGGCTCCTGTGAGTTCCGGAGGGCATTCTCCTACCCCAAGCCCCGGGTATCACGATCCCGTGCTCGCATACAAACAGCCGTGCCTTACGCAGCAGCCCCAGGCTCGGTGACCGCACACACAAACAGCCTAGCCTTACCCAGCAGACCTGGGCTCCACAACCACGTGTGTGAACAACCAAGCCTTATGCAGCAGCCCTGGGCTCTGCGACCACATGTGCAAACAGCCAAGCCTTACGTAGCAGCCTCAGGCACTGCCACTGCTCCAGCAGCCGTGCGAACAGCTGCTGCCCCACAACTGCATGAGGAGCAGCTGCTCCGCAACAGCCCATGGTGCAGCCACCGCCTGCGACCACCTGAGGAGCAGCCACCACCCGCAACAGTGCAACCTGCCACCAAGCCCACCACTACAATCACAGGCCCAGCACAACTCAACACCTAGATCCTTTGGTGAGAAAAATGGGGAGACAGAAGAACAACCCCCAAAGGAAAGAAAAGGAGAAATCACCTGAAAAGGAACTAATGAAACAGAGGCATGCAATATGTCAGAAAAAGAATTTAGAAAAAGGGTCATACAGTTCATAAACCGAATGGATGAGAAAATCAACAACCTATGTAAGAATCAGGAAGAAATAGAGTGACATAGCTACAATTAAAAAAGCAACATGGAAGCGTTCTACAGTACACTAGGAGAAGTTGGGGACTGAATTAGCGAATTAAAAAACAGGGAAGCAAAACACTCAATCCTAACTACAATTGGAGAAAAAAATCAAAAGACAGGAGAGCCTGAGGGAGCTTTGGGAAAACATGAAATGAAGCAACATATGTATAATAGGGATGCCAGAACAAGGGTTAGAAAACCTATTTGAAGAAATAATGTCAGAAAACTTCCATGATTTGGGGAAGAAAAAACTCATATAAGCACAGAGAGTCCCAAATAAGATGAACCCCAAAACACCCACACCAAGACACATCATAATTACAATGGCAAATGTTAACAACAAAGAGATAATCTTAAAGGCTGCAAGAGAGAGACAAAAAGTTACCTAAAAGGGAGCTCCCATTAGATTATCAAATGATTTCTCAACAGAAACACATCAGGCCAGAAAGGAATGGAAGGAAGTATACAAAGTGATGCTAAGCAAAGAACTGAATCCAAGAATACTCTATCCAACAAGGCTATCATTCAAAATTGAAGGGGAAATCAGAAGCTTCACAGACAAAAAAAGGCTAAGGGAGTTTATCACTACCAAGCCAGCAATGCAAGAAATGCTAAAGGGACTGGTATAAAAATAAGAAAAGAAAGGGAGGGGGGAAAAGGAACACAGGCATAACAAATAAAAATGGCTACAAACAAGTACCTACCAATAAATTTAAATGTTAGTGGCCTGAATGCTCCAAAAGACATTGAGTGGCTGAATGGATAAGAAAACAGGACCAATATATATGCTGTCTACAAGAGACCCACCTCAGAACAAGAGACTCACACAGACTGAAAGTGAAGGGATGGAAAAATATCTTTCAAGCAAATGGAAATGAATAAACAACTGGGGTAGCAATACTTATATCTGACAAAATAGACCTCAGAGTGAAGGCCATAAAAAGAGATTAAAAATGCCACTTCATAATACTAAAGGGATCGATACAACAAGAGGATATAACTCTGGTAAATATATATGCACCCAATGAAGGAGCACCCAAATACATAAAAAAACAAAACAAAAAAAAAAACTTCTGGAAGATATCAAGGGAGAGACCAACAGCAATAAAGTCATAGTAGGGGACTTTAATACACCACTGACATCACAGGAAAAATCCTCTAGACAAAAAATTGGCAAAGAAACAGCAATCCTAAATTACTCACTAGATCACATGGACTTAATTGACATCTTTAGAACAATTCACCCCAAAGCCACAGAATATACATTCTTCTAAAGTGCACATGGGACATTTTCAAAGATAGACCACATATTGGGGCACAGGCAAAGTCTCTCCAAATTCAAGAAGATTGAAATCATAGCAAGTATCTTCTCAGACCAAAATGGCATAATATTAGAAAAAAAAAACTACAACAAAAACAATAAAAAAATTCAAACACTTGGAAGCTAAAAAGCATACTATTAAACAATAATTGGGTTACCAAACAGATCAAGGAAGAAATTTAAAACATCCTGGAAATGAAGGACAATGAAAAAACAACAAACCAAAACCTATGGGACACAGTGAAAGCAATCCTGAGAGGGAAGTTCATAGCATTACAGGCATACCTCAAAAAACAAGAAAAAATGGTAACAAATTATCTAACTCTACAACCTAAAGAATTAGAAAGGGAGCAACAAGCAAAGCCCAGCATGAGCAGAAGGAATGAGATAATAAAGAGCAGAAATAAATGGCATAGAGAAAAAAATACAAAAGATGAATGAAACCAAGAGCTGGTTCTTTTAAAGGATAAACAAGATTGATGAACCTCTAGCCAGACTCACCAAGAAGCAAAGAGAGAGGACCTAAATAAACAAAATCAGAAATGAAAGAGGCAAAATTACAACAGACCCCACAGAAATACAAAAGATTATAAAAAAAATATATTATGAACAACTCTACTCAAACAAATGAAACAACCTAGAGGAAATGGACATATTCCTAGAAAAATAAGACTTTCCAAACTCAATCAAGAAGAATAAAAAAAATCTCAACAGGCTGCTGACTAAGGAGGAAATTGAAGCAGTCATCAAAAAGTTCCAGCAAACAAAAGCCCAGGGCCAGACAGCTTCACATGAGTGTTTTACCAAACATTCAAAGAAGAACTAAAACCTGTTCTTCTCAAACTATTCCAAAAAATTCAAGAGGAAGGCATACTTCTAAGCTATTTCTATGAAGCCAAAATTACCCTAATCCCCAAATGAGCTAGACACCACAAAGAAAGAGAATTACAGGCCAATATCCCTGATGAACTTAGATGCTAAAACAAAATTCTAGCAAATCAGATCCAACATCACATTAGAAAGATCATACAGCATGACCAAGAAGGATTTATTCCGGGGATGCAAGGATGGTACAATATCTGCAAATTAATAAATGTGATACATCACGTAAACAAATTGAGACACAAAAATCACATAATTATATCAATCAATGCAGAAAAAGCATTTCACAAAATTCAATACTCTTTCTTTCTAAAAGCTCTCAGCAAAGTGGGAGTAGAGGGGTTATACCTCAACATAATAAAAGCCTTATATTACAAACCTACAGCCAACATACTCAATGGGCAAAAACTAAAACCATTTTCCCTAAGAACAGGAACAAGACAGGGATGCCCACTTTCACCACTCCTGTCCGACATAGTACTGGAAGTGCTAGCCATAGCAATCAGACAAGAAGAAGAAATAAAATGCATCCAAATTGGAAAAGAAGTAAAACTGTCATTATTTGCAGATGACATAATATTGTACATAGAAAACCCTAAACACTCCCTCAAAAAACTACTATAACTAATAAATGAATTCAGCAACAGAGCAAGATACAAAATTAACACCCAGAAATCTATAGCTTTCTTATACACCAATAATGAACTCACAGAAAGAAAAACTAAAAACTAAAAAAATCCCATTTACCATTGCAACAAAAAATTACAACACTGAGGAATAAATTTAACCAAGGAGATAAAGGACCTATACTCAGAAAATTACAGGACGCTGAAAAAAGAGATAGAGAAAGACATAAACAAATGGAAGACTATACCATGTTCATGAACTGGAAGAGTCAACATCATTAAAATGTCCATACTACCCAAATCAATCTATAGATTCAATGCCATCCCCATTAAAATACCAATGGGATATTACAAAGATCTAGAACAAACTCTTCAAAAATTCATATGGAATACAAAAGACCCCAAATAGCTACAGCAATCTTGAGAAAGAACAAAGTTGTAGGAATCACAATACCAGATATTAAGCTGTATTACAAAGCCACTGTTCTCAAAACTGCCTGGTACTGGCACAAGAATAGACATACAGACCAATGGATCAGAACAGAGAACCCAGAGACTGACATAATCATTATGCTTAACGAATATTTGACAAAGGAGGCAAGAGTATACAATGGAGTTAAGACAGTCTCTTCAACAAATGGTGTTGGGAAAATTGGACAGATACATGCAAAAAATGAAACTAGACCACCAACTTACAGCATACACAAAATAAATTTAAAATGGATAAAGGACTTAAATGTAAA
>NW_005873181.1:0-6495 GCF_000147115.1 Myotis lucifugus
TTAGTCATGCAGATTCCTGATGGTTCCTCCTGCAGCCAGGCTGGTACACAGTTCTGTGCCCTTGTACTTGCTGCCTGCCTTCCTCCTTCCCTCCCTCCCTCCCTCCCCCTCTCCCTTCCTCCTCCTCTCTCTCTCTCTCCCCGTAATATCCATACTATCTATATATTTATTTATTTAAAATCTGTCTTCACTGTTGAAAGTATTATAGATGCTCCCATTGACCTCCTTCCCCCTCCCCCTGCCCCCTCCCCAGGCCTTCAGCACTATATTGGCTGTGTCTATGGGTTATGTACATATGCATATAAGTTCTTTGATTAATCGCTTCCCCCTACCCTCTGAGAATCCTCAGTTTGTTGCATGATTCCATGACTCTGGATCTATTTTGTTTGTCAGTTTTTGTTCATTAGATTTCACATACTGACAATAGCTGCCATCTTCTCCTGAAAGACCTACTCCCAGCCTCTTCCCTCTGAACTCAACTGCTATTGTCCCCTGCCAGTCAATCACTTGTCCACTATCTGCTCTTTCTAACGGTGCCTCCCTGCTTACAGAAAGCCTGCCCTGAAACCAGAACAAAATAAGGGACAGGTCTCTTTATTCCCCTGCCGACTTGTGTGTATTGCTATGAACATAGCATTTTGTTTTATAATTATCTACTTCTATCCAGCCCCAGCTCCTTGAATATAGGACTACATCTGTGTCCTAGTCTGTTGCCTCGCCCTACAACACATTGTTTCCTTAGTTGTTACTTGATTTCTCTTCAGGGAAGAGTATTACTTCCCAGAGGACATGCACTTTGACATGGATCTTGAATAATCAGTTAAGAAAGTGTGGAATGAAGGAAAGGAAGCATATTGGGCCATTTGCTTGACCATCACTGAGATTAATTTGATTCTACGGAGCCTGTGCATTTATAATACTCTATGATTTTTCCGCTGTGTGGTCTACATGTTTTTATGAGCCATGCATACTTAGAAGGTGAAGGAATGGGCTGGGCATGGAAACAAAACTGTTTCCTAAATATCAATTAATTTTGTGATTAATTATAAAGTACTTTAAAAACAGCCCTGAATGAGATGGCATCTGTGGCTGGCAATAGACATGCTGTGGATAATTTATTATTAAAGACCTTTAAAATTTTAAAAACCCAATTAACCAAAACCTTATCATTGAAGGGTATGAAAAATGCTTCTTTGAAACGTGGCAATAAAATTAGCAACATCACCCAACCTCCAGGCACATGCTGATCTCTCAAATCATAATAAATTATCTGCCTATTCTGTTTAAATATTTTTATTGATTTCAGAGAGGATGGAAGAGGGAGAGAGAGATAGAAACATCAGTGATGAGAGAGAATCAGTGATCAGCTGCCTCCTCCAATGCCCCACACTGGGGATTGAGCCTGCAACCTGGGCATGTGCTCTGATGGGGAAACGAACTGTGATCTCCTGGTTCATAGGTTGATGCTCAACCACTGAGCCATGGCAGCTGGGCTGTCTGCCCAAGAATTAGTCTTGTTTTTTTTTTTGTCTAAGTAGCTTCAGTTCTTGTTACCCACTTAGGACCAATTGCCACTCTTCTGTACACCTGCCCAATTATACACCTACATAAGAGACTAAATGAGGGGGTTTGCATCAACAGCGATGTATTCACAAGCCATCCTCTGGGATCTACACACGGGCCATTTGCTGTGAATGCCTGAGCTGAATGATGATAGAGCCACAATGTCATCTTGTTCATATCACCTTTTAATATAACAATTAAGGATTACTCTCTCATGTTAAGCAAAACGAATGGTTAAAACAATTTTTGTGTGATAATGACAAGGAGTTTGGGTCAAAAAATGGTTATAAGCAAAGAGTGGAAAGCAGAAATGTTTAACAGTACAGAAAATCATCACCCTTTAAAAGTCTCACATATTTTTATTTGAAAATAAAGATTGTCATATGAAAATGTTATTGTCAAATTAATTAAATCTTGAAATTTCATCCTGCCTTTTAGTTTTGTTAGGATTTTCATTGATATTTCTTATCACTTATTTAATCAAATATTTTACAATCAGTTTTGCTGTCTTGATTTCCTGAGTTTGTTGATTTCTTTGAGAAATATTTTTATAACATGCAACTGCTAAAATTGAGGGCGGGAAAAGTTAAGGTTGATAAAGTCAAAATGATTGGATTTATATTAAGATATATATATATATATATATATATATATATATATATAATTTATTCATTATTATAATCAAGCTTTTCAGAATTTTTGTTTGTTTTTGATGTAGCTTATGAGTAAAGAAATATGTTGGAGAAAGTAGTTTAAATTGTTTTGACTGGTGTTGTTATTTCCAGAAAATGTGTTGCTGCTTCCAAAATAATATAATTTTCCCAGAAAAAAAATCAAATCAGTAGAAAGTGCCCTTGGAGGCTTGGCAGGCGTTGTGCAAATGATGCAGGTTATATCGAAGCAGGTTCATTTGAGATGGGAAAAGTGATGTTCTCAATCTTAATTCTCTGGTTAAACAGAGGTTAATAGAGTTTTTAGTCTCATCACAGTCCCTGTTCTGAAGGCACTCAGAGTCTTTCAAAGGGAATCTAATTTAAAAAATTAAAGAATGCCTGTCTATCAAATGCCATCTACCTCTATATTATTTATCAATTTCTATGTAACAGTTGGAGGCTTGTTTATGGTAGATATGGCTCAACATGCATAGAGAAATAATTTCTACTTTTCTGTAACTGTTAACTTTTCAGTTTAAATACAAGTAGGGAACCATCAGACATTTTGCTGAACACCTTTTTACTTCATTGAGCCTTAATAGAAAAAATTGTTATGGTATATATATAACAATTGTGTGTATATATATATATATATAGTATATAACCTTTCATGTGATTATATTTCCCAAAATAGCAATTTTCTGATTACAAGTACTGTTGAGAAACAGGGAAAACATATTTAAAATGTGGTGGCAAAATTTATTTAAGCATTTACAGTAATATTTCATTAATTAATATTATATTAATTTAATATTTGTAATAATTTGTTGGTATTAAACTGAAGTTCACACATAGAAGGTAAAGAGTTTTGTAAACATGAGTACATTAAAAATATAAAACATATTTTAGAAAATGTGTTTTTTATATCACATTTCAAGCAGCAATTTGTAGACAAAAATATGTTAATTAAATTTTAATAATTAAAAATCCTCCACTCTTTACTCAGCAGCATATAATACTTAATAACATATCATACTAAGTATGACATATTTCAGGGGTCCTCAAACTTTTTAAACAGGGGGCCAGTTCACTGTCCCTCAGACCGTTGGAGGGCCGGACTATAGTTTAAAAAAAAACTATGAACAAATTCCTATGCACACTGCACATATCTTATTTTGAAGTAAAAAAACAAAATGGGAACAAATACAATATTTGTATTTGCATGTGGCCTGCGGGCCGTAGTTTGAGGACCCCTGACATATTTATTTTAAATATTCCTTATTTTTTCTGCTTCAATATAAGCTCCACTAGTCAGTGGGAGATTCACTAAATTTTATTTCTAACAAAAATTTTATGAGATCTGAAAGATGTGATGCATTTTGTATCTTTATTTTTGCCTCTTTGCTATCTTCTTCAGTTTTGGGTGATTAATAAGCATAAAAAATGATCAAACACAACAAGGTAAAAGAAAAATAGTGAGTCAAGGTATTACTATAAAATGAATTTGAGAATTATTAGGTTCTATTGTAGCTGCAAAATTTTGTTGAAATTGTGTTTGGATCTATTATCTAGAAAATGTGAAATTTCTGTAACAGCTTGGTTACTTTGAGAGAAATTACATTTGCCATCATCATATCTCCTAATCCCACCATTTTTGTCCCCAGGATTGAAGGATCAGCAGGGAGACAATATGTATTTCTTTATACACTTTTACTTGGAGACCATGGTTTATAAGATCTGAACGTTTGCCATTTCTTTTTTATCCTTCCTCGGACCTTGAGATTTGTGCATTTGGCCACACACTGATGAAAACATGCCCAAACACAATGCGTTGTTCTTCTCTAGCCGAACTTCCTCCAGCTCCCACGTTTGCGTTCCCACACCTGCATGTATGTCAGGGGGTTGTCCTGAGGCTGCAAATGCAGCTGCGGTGTGAACTTATGGACCCTGCTCTTGTTCTGCTCCCAGCCCGGCCCTCACACTAGCCCAGCATCCATCCCACGAGCTCTGCCAGGCCTCCCTTCCGACCCAGGAGGATACCTGGCCATTTCCAGCCTTACTTTCTGAAGTCATCTCTGGACTGGTTTCTGAGATGCAGAAGGGGTCCCCCGGATCCCACACTTCATGGCTCAAAAGCCATCCAAGCTCTAAACCGGAGATGAATTATACTTGCCCACTTCCTGTCTTCCATGGTTTAGCCGTGTCTGTATACCTATTATCCTCTTTTTCTTGAAAGTGTTTTTGTCTGATCAACTTTATTGCTATAGTGGGAACAAACCTGCCTTTAGTCATTGGGTTCCTGGTCCTGTAGGAATGTGCTCCTCAGCTTATCCGGGCTGCATATCTCTTAGTTTGTCTCATAAATTCATAGTTGCCTCAACTCCAGAACCAAACTCTAGATCATGCCCAGTCATTGGTCCCAGGCTCCTCTAGATGCTAATTACTTGTTCTGTCTTAGTGGCTATACTATTCTTACTTGTTCTTACATATTGTTCTTAACAAACACGCAGCCCTAACAAGTTCCTCTGACACTGAATCTAGGGAGAAGAATGAGAATTTGGCCCTTATTTCCTAGATGGGCCCATGGACTCTAAGCAGATCTTTTCATCTCCTCCTTAGCAACCTTTATCCTCTGCTACTTTCTATTAAACAAAATGGAAAAAAAGATAAATAAAAGAGATCTTTGCAAGTCAGTTGGTTACATAGGTTTATGCTTCTTATGCAAGCATCTCCTCTTTCTCCGGGGTCTCTTAATTATTTAACCTTTCTCCTGGTTGAGTGGCAGAAAGTTTTGGTGGCGACAATGAGAACCATTGCTTACAGGAACTGTGTGATGCCTTTTCTTATGTTTTAAGAAAGTGAAGGTGATGGAAGGTGGACCAGTGCACCAACACAGGACAAATGGTAGGTCAGAGAAAACAAAGAAAAGAAATGGAATGTCAGAAAGATGTAGGCGTCTAGAAAGTGCAGTGCAGTGAGCTGCTTTAAGCTGAACGCCAGGGAAGGACAGCCAGGCAGGGGGAGCGGGAGGCAGCCTTCTCTGCTGCTGTTCTTCCTTCTCCAGGACCAGCAGGAGGGAGCTCCCAGCAAACAGCTGGCAGCTTCGACAGCACTTGGACTCATGTCTGGTGACAGCTCCATAAAGCAGTCCTTCCCTTTCCAGCAACACCCTCTCCACTGAGATTAGAGGAGAGCTGTGCGGCCCCACCTGCCTCCCAGCCACAGGCCTGACCCCGATGCCATGGCCATCGTGGCTGTACCGCAGAGGGGACGGGGAGCTCGGGCACGCTCTCTCGGTGCCTCTAGCTAAGAGCTTCTAACTAAGCAGGCAACAGAGGAAGCTTCGCTTTAACCGGAACGCTTCCATCAATAGATATAATTTCCTAGCTACTTGATCTGTTGAACTTTCTCTTCTCAAGACGGTATCTTTTGTGCCAACCCAAGCTTGTATCCGGGGAATGTTTAAATTCAAAGGCACAGAAGGGTTTCCCAGTTGTAAAAGGTTTTCCTGTCACACACCAAAATGTTATTTCTAAAATTAGTAATTTGGGGATTTATTTGATAAAAACTATAACCACAAATCAAATGTTAACTTTTGACAATCTTTTCAAAATACAGTAAGGCATGTCTGTGAGTAAATACTTCATTCTCACTGTAGCTAACTTGCCAAATGAACAGAAATTCTAATTGTGTTGTATCACACATCTCAAAGTTGAATTCGTTCTATGACTTTTACTGAATATAATGTTTAAGCTTTTAAAACACATTTTTATCTCACCATGATTTTAAGCAATCCTTCTTTCCTCTCAACTTTAAATAATATAATCTCCAAAACTAGCCACCATTAAGGACAAAAGTACTTCAAAAAACTCTCTGTGATATATATTGCTATGTTTGGGTTTTAATATAAGTAAATAAGTTTAAATCAATCAGTGCTTAACTCTACGAGTGAAACTTAATGAATATTTCCATTAGAGGGATAATTGGGATATAGAGATACATGAAGAATATCATACCATATAGAACTATTAAAAAAAAAACTAAAGCAAAACGTTAATTTTCTATTAGTAGATTATTCACATTTTTTAATCCGATAGCTCAATATATGATAATATGAACAGTGTACAACAAGGGAAACACTATCTAGTTTTCCTACATCCAGTAAAATATTTTAGATTTGAAATCATAGTGTTTTTCTTAACCAGTTTCATGTACTCAAAAAACAAACTGTGGATGGATAATTTTTGTATCATTTTCTACAAACAATTCATGTGTCTAA
>NW_005873181.1:6683-9551 GCF_000147115.1 Myotis lucifugus
TGGAGTAATTACAGTCTTATACACGATACACCTTCCCTATATATGCTAGAAAGTGACAATCCTCAAGGAAATTGGAATAATAGCTCTGGGATTCCAGAGAAGGGAGATTATTTAGTGTTAAAGTCCACTGCGATTTTCTGACCAGCTAATCTCCCGTTATTTTAAAGGTTACTAAATGGGCTGAGAAGTTCTTTTTTATTTATTTTTTTTAATGAAAGGGGTGTGACTAGATTAAAGCTTCCCTTATTTGTTTTAATTAGATAGACGACAGAAGTATCATGGGGCAGTAGTAACTCTGAGTTGACCAGGCTGAGGCATCAATAGATGTGTCCCTCCGTTTCCACATCTGCCGAAGGAGAGTTTGCATTCCATTGCATGTCCCATCCAGCTTATAATTTTTATGATTTTATAAAAGACTATTAGGAATAAATGAAATATCTGCTGTGATTAATTGACAAGTCTAATTTAAGCCGAAGCCCATGGGTTTTTTGTTTGCTTGTTTCTTTCCATTGTTGAGCAGAACATGCTTCCGAGTAGATGTACTCAACCTCATTTTATTTATAATTAGTGTCATCAGCCGGCACATAACAATTAATGTGCTTTCTCCAAGGGCTTTTACCACTCCTCCTGGGTTAGACTTTAAGCTACTCATTTGTTTATCATATTATTAAAGGTAGCCTTTAGGCTGGAACATGTTAAATGATCACAAATCCCAAATTTAACGAAGTAGAAATTAGTGACATTTTCTTTCATTTTTTTCCCTTAACATCATAAAATAAAAATCACACTGGCATTTCACAATATCTGGAGGACATGATAACATACAGCGGCGGATCAAATAAAATCCGAGCACCGTGGCGGAGGCTGGAGGGCCGGCAGCTGTAGTCAAGAATAGATCACAAATTCATGAGTGAGGGTTCCCTTTATAATTGAATTATCTAGTAGTTAGTGTAATCAACATGCTATTCGCCCAGTGACCGTGTACTGAGTGTATATTCTTCTGCAAGTACTGAGGTGCGACAACGGAAGGAGTGGGGGTGTAGAGTAGATGGCACGCGTAGGAAATTGGAGTGAAGGTGAAAACGGAAGTTTACCTGTAGAATCAGATTGCTTTGGAAAGTCAGCATGAGGTGGAGAGAGGAGAGGCCTCTACAACGATGTGCCTGCACACCAGTCAGACACAGCGGTATCACAATTTACTTAGTCCTGAGCCCTTAGCATTTATCCCGCAGTGAGCAGATAAAAATAAATGGAAGAAGCCAGTGGGTGCTCAGTCATCGTTGCTAATATCTACTAATCATCTTTTTTATGGATTATAAATATTGCACATGTGCATTTTATTTGGAACACAAAACAAATGCCTGTTTATATTGTTTCTCCTCCATGTATCTGCATCAGGGACTTCAGTTTCAGCTTAGATAAAATTGTGCTACATCTGGAAGTGTATCTACTACATAAATAGTAGGTTGGGCAAACATAAAAACTGTATGAAGACAGATTGATTTATCCTAGCATAAATTGTCCTGTAGGGACTACGTCCTAGGCATGAAGAACTTGGCTCCGGGAGGAGATCTTAGTTTTCTGAGGGAGGGGGGATTCTGAATGCAGCCTGGTGACTGACAGTTATTTCCTTGACAAGCCACCATTGGACCTGAGGTTCACAGAAAAGATGAGGATTGTAAGTAACAACTGAAATTACACTCCGATAAACTTCGTGAAATATTAGTATCCAACTAACATCACTTTGGGATGTGTCTAAAATAGTATATTAGAAACAGGACAGAACACATTTGTTTTAGCCAGGGTTCCCCCAGACAAACAGTCAATAGGATAAGTGGATGAATAGATAGATAGATAGATAGATAGATAGATAGATAGATAGATAGATAGATAGATAGATAGATAGATGATAGATAGACAATAGATAGATAGATGATAGATAGACAATAGATAGATAGATAGATGATAGATAGATAGAGAAAGAAGAGATCTATTATAGGAATTAGTTCACATAGTTATGAAGACCAAAAAGTCCCATGATCCACATATACATGTCTGAGAACTAGGAAAGCCAGTGGTGTAATTCTGGGAGCACTTACGGTGGAGAGATGATTAGACAATGGACTTGTTCACGGGCGGGCTGTGTTCCAGGGGGTTCTTTTCTCCTGGTTTTTGTCTGCCTTCAAGGATGGGGTTCTACTGTCTGCTCCAACTGGTCCCTTTCCTAGTCTCTAAGGATCCAGACTTGGAACACACACCAGGCTTTTTTGTATGGGAGCTGATTTACGCAAGTCCTTTGAAGATGGGTAGCATGTCAAAGGGAGTCTAAAGGGACTCATGGTTGCACTACTGACTTTAGGTTACTTATCACTTCTTCTTAAAGTCAGTGCCATAGAGAGAAAGACATGAGGGATCCTGCAAAGAACCTGAGTGTTGGCATAAGAGGCTGATCATGAGTTGGGTGTGTTTGAAGGAAGAGCTGGGCTTCCCGGTTTCACTGCACTGAGCTGTCCGGACACCCTGCATAACCACCCCTGGAAACCCAGGCTTGATCACTGTGTTTGCCTTTGCATTTGCCGATCCAGATCCAGCTTCTTCTTTCTCACAATATCGTTGGGACTTGGTTTCTACTGTTACCTTCTCATTGAGAACTTCCCTGTTCAGCCTATTTAACCTCCAATGCTTCACCCATCATGACTTTTTTGTCTTTCTTCCTAGAATTTGTCACTCTCAAGCATTATTTATTTCACTCATTTATTTGGTTTTCTGTTTGTCTCTCACCCCCTCTAGCCCCACTAGAATGATGTTGCATAAGATGATGTATTCTTGTCTTGTTTTCTGCTGTGTCTCAAGTGCCTGAAACAGCAT
>NW_005873181.1:11247-30179 GCF_000147115.1 Myotis lucifugus
ATCTCTCCCTCTCCCGTCATCTCTGAAATCAATAAAATCTATTTAAAGAAAGAAGTAGAAGAGAAGACAGCAAGTATGCTTTGGGTTCATCTGTCTGAGGACTTGATGAAGACAAGGATGTGAACGTTGCTTAAGATGCCACTGGAGTTGATTAAGGAGCAAGTGATTCATGTGTCAAATAATGCAGAAGTATAACAAAAAAATGAGAGTAATTTGTCAATTTAGAGGTAGGAAATGTTTTCAATAGAATAGGAAGGTCAGAAAAGGGTCAGAAACCAGATTGCAGCAGCTCAGAAATGACTGGGAGGTCTGGAGGAGACAGTGACAATAGACTAATCACCACTTTAGAAATGTAAGGACAGTGCACACACTTGGTGGGAAAGGACCAGGAGGGGCTAAGAGGAAAGGGGACCTAAGGGCAGGTGCATGAATCCCTTTCTGAAACTTTCAAAATGTAATGATGGGCTGGGCAGTGCCTTGTTGCAATCTTTGTGATTAATGATACAGTCAATTAAAATGACACTAAATATACAAATATCAATAGACATCCCTTTACTGACATGTGTTATAATATATAGACAGGAAGTATACAGTATGTTCAAAAGTCAGAAAATGCTGGGTTTCATTTTTATTTATTTGTCACATCTTTATTGATATAGTAGAGGCTCAGTGCACAAAATCCATGCATGGGAGGGGGGTGTCCCTCAGCCTGGCCTGCACCCTCTACAATCTGGGACCCCTTGGGGGATGTCTGACTGCCGGATGTCTAAACTGGCAGTAGGACATCCCTCTCACAATCCAGGACTGCTGGCTCCTAACCGCTCGCCTGCCTGCCTATCTCATTGTCCCTAACTGCTTCTGCCTACTGGCCTGATCACCTCCAACAGCCTTCCCCTGCCAGCCTAGTTGCCCTCAACTGCCCTTCTCTGCAGGCCTGGTCACCCCCAACTGCCCTCCCCTGCCAGGCTGGTTGCCCCCAACTGCCCTCCCCTGCCAGCCTGATAGCCCACAACTGCCAGCTATCTTGTGGTGACAATCTTGTGGTGGTCATCTTGTAACGGTCACCTTGTGGTGGCCATCTTGTGGCGGCCATCTTGTCATGACATCATGGCGGTCATCTTGTGATGATGTCACATGACGCCACCTAAGCTTTTATTATATAGGATAATTTAGATACCATAAAATTTACCCATTTTTTAAAATGTATAACTAATGATTATTTACTAGATTTAAAGATATGTCCGGCCATCATCATCATCTAATTCTCTCCCCAGCTGCACCCTCCTCACCCCAGCCTTAGACAAACACTAACCTACCTTATTTTCCATAGGTTTGCCTGTTATATAAACAGAATCACACAATATGTGTGTGTGTTTTGTGATGAACGTATTCCACATTGCATAATGTTTTGAGCTGTATTCACATCATAGCATGAATCAGTACTTTATTCATTCATTGGCTAAATAATATTTCATTGCATGGATAAGCTACATTTGTTTATATACATTCATCAGCTGATGGACATCGGGGTTATTTCTATTTTGGGGCTCTTTTGAATGGTGCTGCTATGAGCGTTCATGTACCTGTCTTTGTGTGGATGTATGTTTTCATTTACATGGCTCCATAGCTGGGTATTGAACTGCTGAATCATTCAGTAACTCTGTGTTTCACCATTTGAGGAACTGCCAGGCTACTTTCCAAAGCAGTTGTCCCACCGTACGTTCCTTCCGGCAGCCTCATTCCCCAACCCGTATCATTTTATTTATTTATTTTTATTGATTTCATAGAGAGGAAGGGAGAAGGAGACAGAGATAGGAACATCAATGATGAGAGAGAATCATCGATCAGAATCAGATGCCTCCTCCAGGCCCCCTACTGGGGATCGAGCCCCCAACCTTGGCATATGCCCTGAGCTGGAATCGAACCATGCCCTGGAATCAATTCCTCCTGGAATTGAACCATGGCCTCCTGATTCATGCTATGATGTGAATACAGCTCAACCAGTGAGCAACACTGGACAGGCTACTATTTCATTTTTTAATAATAGAATGAACTTGACTTTTTTCATTAGGTAAACAACATTGTCATAGAGTATGCTCAGTGTTGCTCTTTAATCTGCAGATACCCCTTCAGGAAATTGAACCTAAGGTCAAAGCCATCAATTTAATTGTTGATCAGAAAAATGACCACAGATTCAGGACACCGTTTCCTTTGGGATTGCAGATACGGGGGGCATTCTCTAGGACATTTAGATTATGTGTGGCTGTGTGCTTGTGAAAAGGAGAGATTCACTGTGAAGGCTGTTGTGCTCACGGCAAGATCTAAGATGCAGGGGCAGCAGCGGGCTCCTCCCCCCTGTCCAGTGGACTTCAGAGCCCCCGGCAGCTGCGTCCCGTGCAGTGGCCCCTGTCTTCAGGCGGTGGCATGAGTGTCTTTATCATGTTTATTCTATTGTATTTTGGCTGTGATCCTGGGTACATCTGACATTTCTTATTCTTGCCCTATCAGGGAAACCTGCTGATTCCGAAAGCTACTCCAAAGCCTATAAATGTATTTCCTGTCTGTTCTAATCAGAGGAACATCAATGTCTCTTGTTTGTTACTAAGAATTCTCAGTGGTATATCTGTGGTCTAACTGTAATCATGGATGAGATGGACACAGAAGCTTGCATGTTCTTTTCATGGGAAAAGTGACATAAAAATTATGAATTCAGCAAAGCTGAAGGAGACCCCAGGCGTCCTAAAAATGTGTTATCTCAGACAAATGAAAACTTCACAAAAATGTGTACAGAGCCCTAACCGGTTTGGCTCAGTGGATAGAGCGTCAGCCTGCGGACTCAAGGGTCCCAGGTTTGATTCTGGTCAAGGGCATGTACCTTGGTTGCAGGCACATCCCCAGTAGGGAGTGTGCAGGAGGCAGCTGATCGATGTTTCTCTCTCATTGATGTTTCTAACTCTCTATCCCACTCCCTTTCTCTCTGTAAAAAATAAATAAAATATATATTTTAAAAAAATGTGTACAGAGACATTCACAGTAACTTACTTGCAAGAGCGCAAACTGGCATGACCAAGATGTGCTCCAGCAGGTGAGTGGTTAAATAAACTACGGTGTGTTCATTCCCTGGCACATGACTCAGCGATAAAAGAGGAACACACTGTGAGAGCACAGCAACTTGGCTGAAAGTCCAGGGAATCGCGCTAGACCCAAAAAAGCCAGTTCCAAAAAGTTCCACTGTGGGAATCCATTGGAGAACCTTCTTGCCAGAGCAAAATTATAGTAATAGAGAGGAAATTAGTGGTTGCTTGGTCTTAGGAACGAGGGGTGAGGCCAGAATGGAGGCTGGTAATGAAAGGCAACATAGGGACCCATGTGACTACCATGTTCTCTGTCTTGACTGTATCACTGTTTTAACATCCTGGTTGTGAGATTCTGTAGTTTTGCCAGTTGTTAGCATTGGGGGACACTGGGCAGAAGTACACAGGATCACTCTGTATTTGTTCTTGTAACTCTATGTAAATTTTTAATGATCTCAAAGTAAAAAAACAAAAACATAAGATGTTTAATTAAAAAGTACATTTAAAGGCATGTACTTTCTTAGAAAAAAAACAACAACAACAACGACAAGAAAAAACACCCTGATCCAAAACAGCTAGTATCTTACTGTTTTCATATTTGGATTTTCCGAAACAAAATATGTATCACTGCATAGCATACAAAGTTGCTTATTGCATTAACAAATTTTAAATCACAAGCAATTTGAAATACTTTGGTCTCTTGGTGCCCTGGAAATAACTCAGCTTCCTGAATCCTGGGAGTGAGACAGATAAAAAAATGGAAAAAAAACCTTTTTCAAATTATAAAATTTACCCAAGATCAGTAACATCTCATCTAATATTTTTAATATCAAGGAGAAATTAAAGCTACACATTTCCCCTTTGCCAAGTACTAGTATATGAAAGAACTACTAGCATGACACAAACAATGAAGAATAATTTTGGAGGAGCCCATTTTGATCATTGATATTTATAAGAAAACTAGAGGCCTGGTGCACAAATTCGTGCACCAGTGGGGTCCCTCGGCCTGGCCTGCAGGGATCGGTCTGAAAACAGCTCTCCCACATCCCCTGAGGGCTCCCGGATTGCAAGAGGGTGGCTCTCAGGTGACACACCCCGGAATCGGGCTCCCTCCTCTCTGGTTCTGGGTGCATCACCTGAGAACGGCCGCAGCTGCCAAGTCACTGCAGCTCAGCAGCTCCTGCATTGAGCGTCTGCCCCCTGGTGGTCATTGTGCGTCATAGCTACTGGTTGGATGGTTGAACGGTCAGACGGTCGCTTAAGCTTTTCTATAGAGAGATAGAAATGTTTCAGAATGATGAAAACACCAATAGAAAGAGAAATCTCAGATTGTCTTGTGCAGTGTAAGCACCACTGGTCTGACATCATGTCTGATTTTGGTTATTTGATTAGAAAAGAACCTCAGCTCTGAAGCCTGATTTTTCATGAGCCTCTTTGCCACCTGAGATTCTGCAAAAACTCTTGAAAGCATTTTTATTTTGCTGTACTGAAAGTTGTCAACATACTTAATGGTAGGACCTTCTTAAGGGTTTTGTTATGAAAGAAAGAATAATAGACTATCTAAGGCTTTCAGGAAAACATCTTGTGCACCTAGTTGAAATTCAAACAAAATTAGTGTCTTTTAGAAAAAAATAATACGGCATATTTCTCAGGCCACTGTCAGGAGAATAAACTTGCCTGAATAATGCTTGGATTATTTGGCTAAATAATAGGGTAAATCACCTTTCGGGCGGGGCAGTCATTATTATAGTGATGCTGGGAGCATGCACGAGGTGTCTGGCCCACGGTCCCTGTGAAGAGGAGACAGGCACACGTGTCAGGTCTGCTCTCCAGGCTGGAAAAATCAGGCCGAATGTAGGTCAGGATCAAGGTCAGTAAGACTTGTCTGTGTATCCACGGCAGACTTTACAAACACCTGAAAACGTGGCGGATGATTCTGGATGTAAATTATTAGATGACCTTGAATATGAAATGCAAACTCAAAATCCTTTCTTACTGGCCCAGACAGGGACAGCGAAGAAGTTGCTGAAGATAATCTTTTGGGACTGAGGGCAGAGGATCGGGGCCTGGTTTCCAGCTTGCAGGGGTGTGGTCCTTGGACGCGAGGCTCTGATCGCCGGCGGTGTGTGCAGTGGGGGTTCCCGTTTTGTGGAATTTTTTTTTTTAATTTTCAAATTACATGGATTTCATAATCAGGGAGTTTCTAACTCTTACATAGAAAAATGAAGCCCAGCCAGCATGGCTCAGTGGTTGAGCATCCACTTATGAACCACGAGGTGATGGTTCCATTCCTGGTCAGGGCACATGCCCTGGTTGCAGGCTCGATCCCCAGTAGGGGGCGTGCAGGAGGCAGCCGATCAATGATTCTCTCTCATCATTGATATTTCTATCTCCCTCTCTGAAATCAATAAAAGTATTTTTAAAAAATGAAAAATCAAAAAGATCAGATGATATCATTAAAGGAAATCAGTGCTGTTATCATACTATTGAAGAATATGATTCCGGTTTTATGTAAAAACACCAACTCTAACTATGTAAATATACTCGTGCAGGTTTTTCAGTTCTTAGGGACACATTTGTTGCAATACATTCAAACATTCATAATGGTTGTGTCTGGGGAGAGGGGTTGGGGAAATGATTATTTAGGTCTATTACTTTTATAATTAGAAGTAGTATATGCATGAATACCAGTGATAGCATATATGCTATCAAGACTAAGTAAAAAAAACTTGAAGATTTCAGGATCTTTTTCAAGAAATCTACTTTTATGTAGAAATAAAATGTTTGGAGTATTTTTTGTTTGTTTTACTTGCAAAATTTAGAATGACTTCCTTTTTAGGAGGAAGCAGATAAGTAATTGCATGAAAAAGTAAAAAGAAAAAGATCTGCTCATTTATAAAGAGTACAATAAGAATTCTACCCATGTGACTAAATAGCTCTCTAACTGCAATAAAATTAATAAGCAAAACTTTTAGATTCAGGATTATTTTCATTGCCAACACATTTTACATGTTCCCCAACATGCAACTGGATGTCCTTCCCTGAACATTAGGATTGGTTTTGTGCCACGTTTCATACCTGAACTCTCAGGAGTGATCATATATCATCTTCATATCGTATTTCCAATCCCACAAGATCCAAGTTATATTGGATCTATTCCAGAATTAAAGAGTAAAACTGTCGATGTCACTGTTCAGTTGCTGTTGAAATTGCCTATCATTTGTTACTTACTAAAAAATAGGATTCAGATAAAATAAAAGTAGGGTATAATGAATTTTATAACATGACATACTTGCAAATAATAGTAACTCATATACCAGGGTTAGTTTTGCAAGAAGATGTATAAAGACTCCAGAGAAAGGCATGCATTGTGGACTTCACATTGTAGAACACAAAAGCATGTACATATTATGGACAGGCGTGGTTAAGCTATTGATAGAGAACATCCTGAAGTCAGCTACCATAAAGCATTAGTTTATCAGCCGGGCAGGAGAGGATGCACGGTTTCAGAAGTATTAGAAGAAAAGAGGGCTGACACAGTTGAGGAGAATTTGTTACACGTGAGAGAAGAATTGTGTAGACCTGGTGTCATTAAGAAGAATTGTATGGCTGAGGTTCGTTTGCTCCCCAATTCTACAAATGTGATAGTTTTCACCCACACTCTAAAAAAATGTTTCATATCGGAGTTACACTTACACATATTTTGCTTTTCTTTATCCTTCCTGAGAGAGTAAACACCTAGAAAACAGAGTTACGTCTTATATACCATTGTAAGCAACTATTCACCTGGAATACTGTCTAAGTATAGTGCTTCCCATAAACATGTGTTGCTTATAAAAACAAACTATGATTTCATGTTATTTACCCCATTATTTGTTATGATTTTTTACACATGTAATTTATTTTTGCCCTCATGATATCTAGTTTCTTCCCTGCCACCACTGCCTAGCTTTGCTATTTTATTTGATTTTTTATGGTGCTTTTCCTGGTACTATATTCTGAAAGAAATAAATGATTTTTTTTCTAGCTTCACTCTGGCTTCTATTTTACCTGCATTCAAGTCAGAACAATTCATATCATTTTTTTCCAACTGCACAATCCTTGGATAGATTATATGAATTCTTGAAAGTATGATATCTTGGTACTTTAAAATAATTAAATGCATATTATAATCGCACCTTGGTTAAAAATGTTTATATAGGGTGTCCCAAAATTCACGCGAGAAGTAATTTTAATAGAAAACACAGGTTTATAATTAAAAATTGAAAATTTATGTTGATTCATAAAGTATATAGTATAGGGTTATGTATGGAATAGCACATCGGATAAATGGCCTCCACGGCTTTGCTGGCACATACGCAAAGCCGTGGTCTTCATTGGTCTTCATTGTCCCTGCTCCTGGGCCATAATTGGTACTTGGGAATGCTTATCAAATTGAAGGGATTGAAATCAAAGGGCAACAGATATTAGAATCTGATTCAATAAGCCAAGTAAAATTAGGCTTTTATTTTTTGTTGTTGTTATTGTTGTTAATGCTCACGCAAAATTCAAATCTTGCGTGAATTTTGGGACACCCTTTATTTCTTCTCAAGTCTTCCAGAAAGTACCAGAACTCATGGAGAGAGAAAAAAATAATTCAGCCAACGCTATGGAAACTGAAACATCTTGTGTTCTTATTTCCTTCTCTGACATTCTGTATTTCCACCGCTAGAGTAAGGAGGCAGGTAAAATACACTCACATCGAAAACCGCTATTCAGTTTCTCTCCATGGAAGGGAGGCAGCAATGTCCCCTGCATTTGAAGGTGTTACCTGTAACCTCACACAAGGACTGTCTGGAAGGCAGCAATGAGGGGACCCACCGGTTGAGAGGGGAGCAGGGCTTTGTTACAGTGTTTCTGCGGAATCACAGCCAGAACAGCCGAGTTATAGGCTGGGGTCCTGGCAGACTTCCTGTCCACCTGCTTCCAACGCCCACGCAGAGATAAGAAAGAGACAAGCACAGTGAGAAAAAGATCACCTTGGGGATAGTAAGCTTACACAGTAATTGGGATCCGACACAGCTGGCCCGTTCAAACTATTGGGAAGCCATGCTGATGTATTTTACAGTCCCGAATGCTGGTCAATAGTACAAGCATTTTAATTGAACAACTACTTAGTGATAAATATTTGGTGAATAAGACTGTAGTTTTTTCAGTGAAGCTTGGGTTTACCTTTTTAAAATGAGAGGTGGTATCTGGTATTGACTCAACTCTATATATTTCCCCATATATATTTCTATTGCATTTAAGATTCCCTTTCCTTCATTTATTTTTTCAAGTTAATTCTGACTTCTTGACACATCACTGTTAATATTTCACTGTTTTACTTTCTGTAATGGGTTTGAAGATGATTGTTATATATTTGACATTATAATTAATGTTGACGATTCAATAAGCTACTATTTATATTCTAACACTAAATCCAAATTAAAAGCAGGAAATACTACTAGTTTTAAATTTAAACAATTCCAAATACATTATATATTGGTTCTTGGGCTGCCCATTTTTAAAGCAGTTTGTTGTACAAAATGTTAATTCTTATTTAGATACTTTGCATTAAGATAACATTTGCTTTGGATGGTAATTATTTTGATAACCTTTCCTCCGAAAAGCGGTAAGCCTTTAAAATATATGTTCTAATGGAACAAGGATTACTCGAGACCTATATTGAATATGTCTGAACTATCCTGAAAATGGACACATTCGAGAAAAATGAAATAATTAGTGGAAGTAGAGATAATAATTTGCTTTACACGATTGCTGGCATCAGCTGTTATGAGAGCCCCAGTTTATATTCTGTTCCTCAATTCCAAAATGTCAATATCTGTAAAAGGTACCATCGATTTAGCATCAGCTTTCCTGGGGAGAAACAGAAATGGCTGGCAAGTTTCTTTTACAATCCATCGTAGGATGCTTCCTAGTTTAAGACATGTTAAAAATGTGAAGACATATTGGTATTATAATTGAGAAAATGCGGTAAGGTACCTGTGTGTATACAATCTATGCTCTTCCAAGCAAAACCTCCCATATTGCAGCTGACAGCTTTTCATCCACAATGAATGTCCTTACCTAAGGCCATCAGAGCTGCACTGAGGTTGCTGTGAATACGAATAGAAGGAGCAGATACAGTTTGATATCAAGTGATGCTGTGATCCCATTTCTGTCTGCAATCAAGTTGTAAAGGCAGGAAATAGATTCTGAAATATTTCACTACATAGTGATGTTCTGTTTCTAGTTCCAAGGAATATCCTTTGGGATGTAGTAAGTTTAAAACTTTGAAGAAATAAAAATCATGAGAAGAAATCATTCATTATACAGTGGATTTTTACTACCAGTGTTTTTCTCCCCTAAAAAGTTTATCATGAGCAAAGTTTTAGGTAGAAAGAATAAACTGATTTTGTGAAATAGGTTCTATTTACGGTGGGGTTGTTGATACTTAGTATATAGCACAGAGTGAACCACTAAGATAAAAAAAAATACCATTATTACTGAAATAAATCAATGATGTTTATTAGAATACGAAGGCTTATAGAAATAAGATAAATGGCTATGTCTTAAGTAAATGACAGATATCCATTCTACTTTTCCCTTGGTTGAATTATTTCTGTGATTTTATATGATATGTTTTAGAATTTGATAGT
The DNA here is from genome assembly GCF_000147115.1 of Myotis lucifugus. Classification (NCBI taxonomy): domain Eukaryota; kingdom Metazoa; phylum Chordata; class Mammalia; order Chiroptera; family Vespertilionidae; genus Myotis; species Myotis lucifugus. The sequence continues at coordinate 21,002 of NW_005873181.1, forward strand.
AATTCAAGGTTTACACATTTCCTGAAATACAGAACCTTGCTTACTCTAGATCAGTGGTCGGCAAACTCATTAGTCAACAGAGCCAAATATCAACAGTACAATGATTGAAATTTTTTTTGAGAGCCAAATTTTTTAAACTTAAACTATATAGGTTGGTACATTGTGATTAACTTAATTAGGGTACTCCTAAGCTGGCCTTTGCTAAAAAACGTCCTCAATCTGATTGAGGTACGTTCGCTGAGGTCGACCCCTTCCAACTCTCCCATCCACACTCATCTAGTATACTTGTTTCGTCTCCTTTCCGAAAACCGATTTCTGCGCATGGGCCACGAAGTTTCAATCGCACTGTATGTGTGCGCCCGCACGTGGTATTTTGTGGAAGAGCCACACTCAAGGGGCCGAAGAGCCGCATGTGGCTCGCGAGCCGCGGGTTGCCGACCACTGCTCTAGATGAACTCTTAAATTGAACTACACCATCAATCCACTGCTTAAATTGGAATACATACATATCTCCAGTGTTAATGCAGCATTGCCACTAAGCCATTATGTTGATCTTGTGGACAGATGCAAAACTAGCAGAATGGAATGAATTTAAATAGTCTTAATTAAGCCTGTCGTATAGGTTTAATTAGGTATGCGCCAGCTTAAAATACATCTGGACTATAAAAGAGGCATAATGAGTGTCTGAACTAACAATTAGATGCTGCTGTTGTTATTGTTGTTTTTCAGATTCCTCTGTGGGCATCTGTACATGTCAGTAAGCTTGAGGAAAGGCAGTAGCTATTACTTTCAATGGTTTCTTCTGTTGTGGATTTGGCCATGCTGCGTGTGTGTGTGCGCGTGTGTGTATGTGTCCGTGTGTGTCTGTAAATGGTAGATTTAGAAATGCATTCAACTAGGTCATGAGAGAAAACACCCAAAGCCAAAGTCTTTTGAGCATTCATTTCTAAAAATAAATTTTCAAAATTTTTGTTATTGCATATAGTCATTTAATTTTAAAGGATGTAATAAAAATGACAGAAATAATCTATTATTTTTTTACTGTTTTAGTAGCTTAATTGTTTTCTTATTTACATGTTCCTTTATTCCTTGTCCTATCAACATGTATTTTTATATGTTTTTACTAAGAATATAGATACAATTTTGCATTCCACATTTTAACTTAGTATTTAAAAGGTAGAACTTGACATTATTATCTTTAGCAATAGTTACATCATATTTTTGAGACAATTTTAAATATTATTAAGCAACTTGGGTAATAAAAGGTATTAGATTTATTTTCATTGTATATCAACACACAGCAATGGAACTTTTTAAAATTTTAATTTTTAAAGATGGGTCATATTGCAAAACTATAATTTAGTTGAAAAATAAAGAACAAAAAGCCTCTGGAGATCAAAAATTTCAAAATTACTTTGAAGAATTACACCGAAAAAAAGTCTGAGAAATGGAAGAACATGTGTAATTTTGAGATCTTCCCTCAACACAGCATGGGATTACATTAGCCTCAGTATCTACTGGGCAAGTGAGAATTTCTGGCCTAGAAAAATAAATGTAAGAAGAGCAAGGAAAAAAATCTAAAAATGGGAGTACAGAGACACAATTGTAGGAAAACAAGAAAACTGGAAAGCCAAGAAACTGGTTCTGGCCCTTAGTTTAAATTTGAGATTTAATGGCTACAAACCAACTGACTATTAATTGGGGGCAGGGAGGGGGGAAAAGTGCAATGCTGAATCCCCAAATTGTAATGTAATTGCTGAGCTGGAATAGTTAAATGGATGCTATGTTCCTATGATTTTTAAACTAGCATGCATACATATACAAAGAATAGACATCGCTTAATACAAAATTCAGACACTAGACTAGTAAACTTAAAGCAATGTATTGACTAATTATAATGCAAAACTTCTAAATGGAAAGAAAATATCACATATTATAAATACATCTGAAAAACAAATAAAATTATACCTGTGTCTATATGTCCATTTATGTGTTTGTATTAAAAAGAGTGTTAAAATACCTAAATCCACACAGAGCTAGTGCAAAGAAATTAAAAAGTCTTCAATTAATCTTTAGAAAAATTGGAGAAGGAGTAGGGTATGAGGTAAGATATTAAAAAACAACAACAACAAAGGCATCTAAAACGTTGAACCTCAAGACCATTAAATAAAAATATACTAGTATAGTGATTAGGAATGATTTAAAAGATAAGGGTGCATTTGCTGTTTTTATAAACATTAGGAAGTTTAAATTTTACAATACCTTATCCAAATTGGAAATGTCCATGCCATTTGTCACATGAATTCTGCTATTTGGATTTGAAATGGGTAAAATATTAGACAGTGTCCAAAGGTACATATGCAAAGATGTTCATTGCAGTGCTTTTTTAAAAAATTCTTATATCAGAAACCAACTTAATGATTAACAATTATGAGGTTATTAAAATGGATTACGTAGTTATGTATGTCTAACTTTATTAACTTCGAATGGTGACCACACTGTATATTGTAGCGTCAAAATCACATAGTAGCCCTGGCTTATCTTGCTCAGTTGGTGGGAGCATTGTTCCCGATACCACAAGTTCATGGGTTTGATTCCTAGTCAGGCCACATACCCAGCTTACAGATTCCCTGTTGTATGGGAGGCAACTAATTGAGGTTTCTCTACCACATCAGTGTCTCTCTCTCCCACTCTCCCTCCCTCTCCCTTCCTCTCTCTTTAAAATCAATAAAAATATATCTTTAAGTGAGGATTATAGAAAAGTACATTATAAACTAGAATGGTTGATTTATGTAATGTAACATTACTAATACGATTATCTGTGAAATGTGAGGGAATGTATCTAGAAAGTTATCAAAGTATAAATCCAAGTAATGGGGAAGGAAACCCCTTTATTCAAAGTCTAAATTAGGGCAAGAGATGTGTGAGAGAACGAGTATACTAGATAACGTGCTTCAGTCCCAGAGAGGAATATTCCAGCAAAGAGAGTACAGACAGGAAGATGGGAGTAGGGGGGACTGTGAGAAGTGTGTCTGAAGCAAGAGGAAAGGTGCTGAGGCAGACACTGTGTTGTGGTGGTTCAGGTGCATTAAGAAGACAGATGTGAAGGAGAGGGACAGTAGGCTAGAGAAAGACCTTTGTCAGGGAGATTGGAGCTATTGGATGGATTCAGGGAGGGGGCCATGATCCAACCTCTGCTAAGGTGGCTTAAGAATGGAATACAAACCAGCACAGAGGCACCTCCTAATAGCTCAGGAGGCTACTGCAGTCATCCAGGCAGAAGAGAGGGGCGGCTTGCACCAGGTTCAGAGTTGGGGAGGTGATGCAGAGTGATTCTGAGGATATTTTGAATGTCAAATCCAAATGCGTTGCTGATTATTTGGATGTGGGAGATGCAAGAAAGACAGGAATACACAAGTGTTGGCCTACTGGCTATATTTTTAATTTTATTCCATTTTAATTAATTCAGATTTATATTTGAGCAACCACGTGTTGACTACTGTTGCCATATTAGACAGACCTGGGCAGTGAGGGCAAGAAGGGGGCAGAAGTCAAGGATGAGTCCTTGAGCACTCCGTGTTCAGGCCTTAGACCTGGAGACGTGCAGGAACCAGCACAGGAGAGTGAGAGGAGTGGCCGCAGTGAGGAGCAGGAGGTGAGAGAGCATGGCTCGTAGGTCCAGCGAAGGTGGACTCAGGAGGGATTGATCCACTGGGTCACATGTCAGCTACAAGGTATGTCAGATGGTGACTCAGAAGTGACCATGGATTCAACAGTGAGATTAGGATGTGCTGACCGTGACCGGTGCTTGCTATGGTTGTAGGGGAACAGAGGCTGCTCTGGGACCCCAGGAGAGAGACCCCATCCTCACCTTCTGTGTGTTCCTCCAACCCTTCTGCAATTGGATTGCAAAATCCTTGAATGTGTACTCAGCTGCTTTTGTATTTTCGTGTACATAATTGACAATGTTTTTGTACCTCAAAGGGTTAGAAATATACATGTTTTCACCTTAATTGTCACGGTACTCTTACAATGTTCCGTCATTTCAGAAAGACAAACTTGTTTTAGAAAATTAAGTTCAAAACAAACAAATATTTAAACTATAAAAGAGATAGAGATTAAGATACCTAATAATTGGTTAGGATGATCTGCAAGTAATCTATACTTTAGAAAAAGGTTAGTCAAACTGAGAGTCTAATACTAGTGTTATCTGTACAATTAAAAATAATGATCATCCCGTAATGTCTGGTAACTTTTAAAACCAATGATTATTCTCGGGGAATAGCTTTCTCTAATTGTGCAGAAGTGTTCTTAGGTTGAAAGGTATGCTAATGCCTGTGATTACTCAAATAGAGGGAACCCGCTCTCTAATCCTGTAGTATTATACTGACAGTAAAAGGTAGATAGTGGCTAAGAGTGCGGCATTGTTCAATTAAATGGTCAAGATAAATATACATCAGTTCCTAATTTCACATTTTATGTGCAAAGAACATTTAATATGTGAAATGTTCTATGTGAAAAACTGATAAAAACTAGAAGCACTATTCCTGCTATGATGTGCTTTTTAGTTATTTTTAATATATGAGTGAAAAGTCTTCTGATTATGTAAAAGAAAGGCATAATGAATGAAAATATGGTATCAGATAACTGTCACTGAGTGAAAATTAAATAAGTATTTTTATTTCTTTTTGAACATAAATGATTGAAAAATTAAATAAAGCTGTTTAATTAGCAGTACAATTTCCAAAGCTCACTATAGACTGTGAAACATTTAACACCGTATGAACTAATGCTTAGAAAATTTCACTTTCAAACAGCAGTTTTGGAGCAATTACTTAAAGTCACAAAACTTTAATGAAATATATTAAAGCAGTATTAAGCTAGTAGGTCAGGCATATTTGGCATAAAATATAATATAGATCATGTTAAAAACTTTATCAAAATTGAAAAATCCTCCAAATCCTCCGAAATCACAATTTACACTCTTTTCTTACTCAATCCTAGTGACTGTACAAACAAATGATAAATCATAAAAAGTTCAAGATCATAAACATGCTACACACAAATGCCTATTCTCCCAGGTTGTTCTATAATTTTCAAGTAAGCACCACTGGGTGGAATTTATAAAGCCACTGGCTGAAAGTAATCCATCTCCAACCAGTTCAACATTTTGACAACTTTATCATTTTGGTCCAATGTGCATTTGGCCTTTATCCCTCATTCTCAATCTTGTCAGTGCTTTATCTTTCCAGACTGAATCTCAGAAACAGGTTTTTTGTGCTTATTCAGATTATTAACTGTCAAAAATTTTCCCCATTTACAGTGATTTTATCAATTACTGACCTAAAAAGGATTAGATGAAATCTTAAATATTAAAACTACTACCAAGCAAAGATCTTAAAAAAATGATTCACAGGAATAAATCATGATTAATTTTAAAGCTTCTTAAGGAAGAAGTGACATACTTTTTTAAAAAAAAATATATTTTACTGATTTTTTACAGAGAGGAAGGGAGAGGGATAGAGAGCTAGAAACATTGATGAGAGAGAAACATCGATCAGCTGCCCGCTGCACACCCCCTACTGGGGATGTGCCTGCAACCAAGGTACATGCCCTTGACCGGAATCGAACCTGGGACCTTTCAGTCCGCAGGCTGACGCTCTATCCACTGAGCCAAACCGGTTACGGCTTGACATACTTTTTGAGGTTATAATTTGTGCCTTCCTCCATATTCTTAGCTTGTTGCTTGCTTTCACCCAGAGAAACAGGCATTTTTACGTTTGTCTTTCTACAGCATCTGAAGTTGGCCAGCAAATCTCCACATCATTGATTGACATACTCGATTTTGTGAGAGCCAGAGTTTCCTTAGTAATTGAAAGAAATATGAACATATAAAATAAACATACAAACAGACAAGAAACTGTAGAAACAAAAAGCTAACACACTATCCTCATGTAAATTTAACTTTAATTGATGGTCATATAAAATATATCCCATATAGATTTCATGATGTGAGATGGTGAGAGGGAAATTAAGTGTAGAGTTACAAATTATTTAATTATTAGAATTCAGTGTATACCAGCATACCCACTTTCTTTTTACATATAGACACAGTACATGCCATTAACTTGGTTTACCTTAAAATAATAAATTGGGTATGCTACGGTACTTTCGGTCCAAAATATGAGTTTACCGATTAGTGCAGTGCTAATTAGAAACCCAATTATTTATTATTTTAACATGGATGGCATAGGGTTGGATAGACTCATCTTACTTAAATATTAATTTAAACGGCTTGGTGTATAAATATTTTATATGTTTAAATTTTGTTTTAAATTCCCCTTAACATTATTCTTGAGAAATCAGGAGTTTTTAATCTATAGACATATATGTGTATGTGTGCCTATGTTTGTACAAACCTCAATAATGCAGGGTATATTTGAAGTATATTTATTTTTCTGAAAGTCACATGAATATTTAATTTTTATTTCCCGTGTATGTTCTGTTTTGATTTAACTCAGAAGTTCAGCATTTAGCATGTTGACATTCATTTTATTTAATGTAATGTGAACATGATACATCAGAGGATCCAGCTCTCAGCAAGTTTATTCAGTATCTTTTCTTGTTTAAAAGATTCATCACGTATCTGTCACTTTTTTAATTGAAGTATTGCCTGTAATGTCTTATCTTTCATGACATTCCTTACTCAGTTGGTTAAAAAATGTCTCACTTTCTGTCATAAACAGTTCAGTCACCAAACAGCAAAATGTAATGGAAAGATTATGGGGTTGACATTATCATGAAACTGGTTGATTCTTGCCTGGCCAGGTTCGTGACTGAGGAAATCAGTTAGCGTTTCTTAGCCTCATTTTCCTAATACTTATTGCGAAGATGATAATGGAAACTTTTATTTCATATATGAATGAAAAACCAATATAAAACGTGGACCGGACACATGCTGACCACTAGAAGTTTGCTGCTATTATTTTATTGTTACTGTTATTATTACCATGCAAACGTTGTGTGCTGTGTGGCTGAGTCTTTTGGATTTCCGCGTGTGAGTCAGGTGGCAAGGACTTCCCATGAGGCCTGAGGAGGACGCAAAGGGGGAAATAGACACCATTCTCTGCATATTGGAACCCAATGTGAAGCCAGAATGTGGCGTTCATTTCTGACTATTATTTGTGATTTTTAGTGGTGGCTTCGTTCCCAGTCATGCTGAATGAAACCAAAACGTAGATGCTTAGTTGAGTGTTCTGAGAATTTTAATACCATTGAGAACATCTTTATATGCAGATACTAAACCATGTCCCAGCGTCCAGCAGACAGCTGGCAAACACATCCTGGAAATCTGACCTCTCTCTTACGTGGGGATTTCCTATGTTATGGTGTAGTGCAGCACATCAAACTCAAAGGTTAACATGGGCCAAATAAACAAGGTTTAGGTTCACGTGGGCCGCAAAAAAACAAAAGCTTCAATTTTCATAGAAACGTAGGTTTATTTCAATAGAGACATGTTGAATAAAAAGGGCTGAAATAAATGAGTAATCATTAACATAAAATAATAGAACATTATAATAAAAATTAATATTTTTCTTGAACATTAACTTACCAGACACGGAATAACTGCACAAATCAATAAGCGTAGCACAAATAAGCCTATTTTTCTTGTTCTCCAAAAGCAAAATATTTCCTGTTGCACACACCAAACAAGTCAGTCCAAGACTAATGACGTGGCAATCGGCTGCTAAAATATTCGCTGCTAGTATTAGTGGAGAGAAATGGTGTGCCTGCGTGTAAGGTGCGTAAGGGAAATGAATACAACACGATTATAGTCATCAGTCATTAGCGAACGTTGTAGTTCATTGTTAATAATTATGTATAACAGGATATTGTAAAAATTAAGTTACAAAATTTTTATTGAAATGTTTCTTACATACCGTTATATTGGCTGGGCCGCAAAAGTATTCATTGTGGGCCACATGCGGCCCTTTGGCCTTGAGTTTGACATGGTGTAGTGGCTTCACATTTCCAAATTCTGTAAAAAGTACCCATTTTTCTCAAATTATAGATTTCTTAATAAAGCATGGAAACTAATTTTAGAAACTTTAATACAGAAAAATATACCTGGGCCACATTAAGACATTCTTGTCCACCTGGTTTTATAAACAAAAGAAGTATACAAATAAAGTGACAAGTAAGTAGTAATACTAAATGTTGGCCAATGAAGTCAATAAAATATATTTTTATTGATTTTAGAGAGGAAGGGAGAGGGAGAAAGAGATAGAAACATCAATGATGAGAGAGAATCATTGATCAGCTGCCCCCTTCTGGGGATGGAGCCGCAACCTGGGCATGTGCCCTGACTGGAAATCGAGCCTTGATCTCTTGGTTCCTTGGTGGACACTTTAAAGAGCCTTTCCCTTAATTCCAATTGATAGCTAAGCTATAGGCAGCCTCCCTCATACATAGATCTATTTCTTTTCCTTTGCTGATTGGAAAGCATGGAATCTGAAGATACTCCTAATTTTGTATATTTTTGTTGTTGTTTTGTTTTCTTTTGCTCCAGTGTCAGCTCATGGTAGAAATGTGATTTATTTTTATAACTTCCTTTAACAAATCTCTTACACTATTGGATATTCAGGACCTAATTGTATATATGTGGATAAAATTGACTTTTCGATGACTGTTTCAACAAGAAAAGTTAGTTTATTAACTCAACAAAATGTTCTAGGTGGGTTTTATGATAATCACTTAACTGGTAGAAATAAAAAAGAATATGTTGTCTGTGTTAAGATTTGTTTTTCATCTTACGGGGAAGTAAAAGGAGTGGTATTTATCATTGCTTGGTGCACATTTTCATATAATTTTGGTGGGCCTGGTGAATTTTGCACCATTTATAAATTGCTTGTGGAAAACTTCAGTATATATTCACTTAGCACAATACTCAGAAGTGTATCATGTTCAGGAGAATATTCTAACATTATCTTATTGTACAAATTACAAAGAAATTGTGCTATTGTATTTAATAGTAAGACATTTGTTTTATTTTATTTTTCAGACTTGAACGCAGTGATCATGTACATTAGAGAAAGGAGATAAAATAACTCTGGATATGCTTCTTGTGTGATATTGATCCTGGATGAAGAATTGAGATCCCTGAGAGAGGTGTATCGCT
>NW_005873182.1:0-11169 GCF_000147115.1 Myotis lucifugus
TATTTTTAATTTTTATCAGAGTTACTATCTTCCTGTATTATCTCATTGGTTTTAGAGATGAAAGTTTGTACGTTTATTGATTCACTACCTATATATGAAGTTGAGCCAAATTGCCAGAGGCAACTCATCTTCTTTTCTGTAATTCTTTTCTTTATAAAAATCCTGTTAAGAAATCAATCGTTATATTATATGGCCTTAATCCTCTTAAAGAAAATCTGAGGAATAAATTTGCATGTGCTACCAAAAAAACTTTTGCTTAATTCATTATTCATCCCTGAATTTTTTTCTTAATGTCTTTTACTAGATTATGTATTTGTTCAGTTTTTCAAAACTTCATTCTAAAGATAAGGATTTGTTTTGGTCGTTGACAGTAAAGGGGGAGAGAAGGGGAAAAAAGAAATTTTGAAATAGTCTCAATTGTTTCCATTTTGATTTAATTACTTGATCTTTAAGTGATCATTTCTCTTTCAGTCTGAAGTTGACAAGCAGCACCATAGACCCTGGTCTGAGTATCAAGCAATTGGGTGGTTTGTATATAAATTTTAATGCAGACAAACTACAATCAAACAAGAAAACCCTAACACAGATCAAGGAGAAAAAGAAAAATGAGGTAAGTTACATAGAACTAGCCAATTACTTCTAGAAATGATTAGTCCTTGATAAGAGACCAATTTTCCTACAGTGAAATCATATCAAGCCTGCTGTGCTCCTTTTTTTCTTCTTTCCAGAATAATCGTCACTCTTTTTTATGAAGTCCTAGCTGCAAAGGATGACTCTCTTGCACCCACCAGTTATGTCCCAGGGGGAGTTGTATTTTCTTCTCTTTTCTTGCTATACTTTTAGTTCTTAACTGTTCTGGACTGTGATGAGAATCTGAAGGCTGTGAGTGCCTGCCTCCCTCACTAGGAAAAGACTTAAAATTGTACATTTAATTTCAGAAGAAAATTATAGGGTAGGTAATCTCATCCAAATCCTCAGCTTTAGCCGTCCCCTTGCATAGCTTCACATTTGTATTTTCTAGCCTTGTGCATCTTCAGGTCTTTCTTCAAGACTTTAAATCCAGGTGCCTGTAGTCTGTTCTTTACATGTGCTCAGGCACTTGACCTCACTAATTGCCCTACTTCTCTATTCTCTGCCTGAACCAGCTCCTTCTTTTGTATTCTCTATCATGGTTAATGATGCCAAAATCTTTCCATTTTGCAATCAAAAATCCTAGGCTACAAGGCTTCTTACATACTTTCTACTCTGTTTCCTCCTTTCACCCCACTGTCACTGGCTCATGCAGGCCTTTGGACTACCGCAATAGCCTTCTTACTCATTGTTCTTCAAGCTATTCTCCATACTCTTGCTAGATTTCCTAAAAACATAAATCTGAGCATTATACTCTGTTGAAGTCTTTCAGTGGTTCCTCAGAGCTTTTAATGTGCCTTTATTCCTCCAACTCTATTCACTTGCTGCGTTCTTGCCATCGAAGACTGCTAGTTACCTAACATACCTTGATCTTTCCCAGGCTAATACAGAGGTAGATCACTGTCTTTGAGAAACATTCTTTGATCCTAGTGCTTCCCCTAACCTCCTTTGTGCTTCTGCAACATCCAGTATTGATCGGATCCATTATTAATCGTTATATGATTGTTATTTTATTGTCTTTTATATTTATATTCCTAAAACAGGATTTCTCAACCTCAGCAATATTTGCATTTTGGAATGGATAATTCTTTGTTGTGGGAGAGTGTCTGCGCATTATAGGATGTTTAGCAGCAGACTTGGCCTCTACCCACTAGATGCGAATAGCATCCACACCCCACACCATATGCACACACATTCACAAACACCAAAAATGTCGTCAGACATTGCCAATTGCACCCAATGGAGAACCACTGTCTTAAACCCTAGTATGGTACTTGATACACAACAACTTCTTAATAATTTGTTAAATGGCTTGCTCTCTTTTCTGAGTGATAGGAATGTCTAGACTGCTACTGTACTACCCAGAAACTTCTAAGCCTAAACCTGAATTGGGTATGTCTGAATTGATAATTGATAATGTCAAATGTTATTGACCAAATTAATATATGCGTATTTCCTATGAACTAATTTGAGGACAAAGGAGTAGTCTTTTTTAGTTCTTGGCACTGGGGGAAATTACTAATTACCCTAAGGCTTCTTTTAGTCACATAAATGGTATTTATTATAATATTTAATCATCCTAGGCAAAAAGACAAAAAAATGCAGAAGTAATTTAGGAAAGATTAACAGATTTGACTGACTACACAAAATTTTAAAACTTAAGCAGTTAAAAACACCTTAAAGACAAGTAAAGGACTACATTCATATCACTAAGATACAAAGTACATTTCTACAAATTAATAACACAATCCTAATTTAAAATGAAAAAAAAAACCACAAACAAAACAAAAACAAAAAACTACAGGCATTCCCACAGAAGAGGACTTGATGTGTAAAGATGATCAACAGCAAATGAAAATAGCCAAGAGACACCACTGACAACATACAAGAAGATAACACTCAGTGTTGGTGACAAAATAAAGATAAGGGCCCTGATTAACTGTTGGTAGGAGTTTATACTATTTGAATGCAAGCAATTTAGCATGACCTGTAAAATTTTTAAATAACACATTTTGGAATTTGTTTTACAAAAGTAATCACAAGTGTGCAGAGGTGGTATTTATAATGATTAATGGGAATATGTTTAATAGAAACTGTTAAAACTAAATGTCAGAAGGAAACCTGTGGTGTGTATCAGCTATTAAGAAAATTGTTGATCTGTGTATAAATTGACATTTAAAGATCATCGGAGATACACTGAGTTGGAAAAAGCAGATTTGTCTAGATAGGATGATCTCATTAGTATAACATAAAAAGTATATGTTGTTGAATCAAAATCTGTATCATGTACTTAATAGTCTAGCCTGTCTCCTCAGATTACAAGCTGTTTTACCACCATCAGAAGAACTTACTAAAAACCTGTCAGGTTTTCTTCAGGGATTTCAAGAGCCATTGTGGCATTGTTCCCATTGTCTTTATTTTCCAGTTGTTTGGTGCAGGTGGCTGGTTGCACACCAATAAGTACAAGTGGACACAATGTAACTCCAATGTGTGCAAATTCAGATTAGTAAAAAAAAGTTGAACTGATCGATTTCATAGATTTCCTAAAAAAATCCTTCAATTTGCTTTCTAAAACATTTTTATAACAATAAAAGCATAATATGCTAATTAACTGGACATCCTTCTGGATGAAGCCGGGGCTGCAAGGGAAGTCTGGATCCCAGGTGCCTGCCAGTGGTCTGAGGGAAACCTGGGTCCTGAGTTCCAGAGGGAAGCCAGTGCCGGCAGCCAGGGGAAGGAAGGCCTACTCTTGCACAAATTTCGTGCATTGGGCCTCTAGTTGTAATATATTTTACAAATTTAAAGACAGGTACAACTTTGCAGTAGTATGTGCATAAAGAAGGTTAATATAGCCCAGCCAGTGTGGCTCAATGGTTGAGCATTGACCTATGCACCAGGAGGTCACCGGTTTAGTTTCCTGGTCAGGGCATATGGTTATGTTGCAGGCTCTATCCCCAGTGGGGGGTTGTGCAAGAGGCAGCTGATCGATGTTGATATTTCTCTCCCTTCGATGTTTGTATCTCTCTCCCCCCTTCCTCTCTCTCTAAAATCAATAAAAACATTGTTTTTAAAAGGTGAATATATTTGGAGTAGTCTTCAGTCTTTTTTTTTTTTTATTAAATCTTTATTGTTTAGATTATTACAGTTCTTCCTCTTTTTTCCCCCCACAGCTCCCCTCCACCCAGTTCCCACCCTACCCTATGCCCTTACCCTCCCCCTCCCCCACTGTCCTCATCCATAGATGTATGATTTTTGTCCAGTCTCTTCCCACACCCCCCACACCCCTTTCCCCCCCGGAAATAGTCAGTCCACTCCCTTTCTATGCCCCTGATTCTATTATATTCACCAGTTTATTCTGTTCATCAGATTATTTATTCACTTGATTTTTAGATTCACTTGTTGATAGATGCGTATTTGTTGTTCATAATTTGTATCTTTACCTTTTTCTTCTTCCTCTTCTTAAAGGATACCTTTCAGCATTTCATATAATATTGGTTTGGTGGTGATGAACTCCTTTAGCTTTTCCTTATCTGTGAAGCTCTTTATCTGACCTTCAATTCTGAATGATAGCTTTGCTGGATAAAGTAGTCTTGGTTGTAGGTTCTTGGTATTCATCACTTTGAATATTTCTTGCCATTCCCTTCTGGCCTGCAAAGTTTCTGTTGAGAAATCAGCTGACAGTCGTATGGGTACTCCCTTGTAGGTAACTGACTGTCTTTCTTTTGCTGCTTTTAAGATTCTCTCTTTGTCTTTTGCTCTTGGCATTTTAATTATGATGTGTCTTGGTGTGGTCCTCTTTGGATTCCTTTTGTTTGGGGTTCTCTGCGCTTCCTGGACTTGTAAGTCTATTTCTTTCATCAGGTAGGGGAAGTTTTCTGTCATGATTTCTTCAAATAGGTTTTCAATATCTTGCTCTCATCTTCTGGCACCCCTATAATTCGGATGTTGGTACGCTTGAAGCTGTCCCAGAGGCTCCTTACACTATCTTCGTATTTTCGGATTCTTTTTTCGTTTTGCTTTTCTGGTTGGGTGTTTTTTGCTTCTTCGCATTTCAAATCTTTGACTTGATTCTTGCGCTCCTCTGGTCTGCTGTTGGGAGTCTGTATAATATTCTTTATTTCAGTCCGTGTATGCTTAATTTCTAGTTGGTCCTTTATCACAACATCGAGGGTCTCATTAGATTTCTTGAGGATCTCACTACATTTATCGGCAGTCTCACCAGTCTTTTCGAGGGTCTTACTAAATTTATCGGCGGCTTCTAGACATTTCTTGAAAGACCTTAAAAGTGTGGTTTTGAACTCTATATCCAGCAGTTTGCTTTCCTCCATTTCTGTCATTTGTGTCCTGTTTCTTTGTCTCCGCATTTTTTATGCTTTCTTGGTGCACCCCCCTAGTGGTCTTTGTGCACAGTCTTGTTGTAGTTAAGCCTTGATTGTTGTAGGTAACACGCTGGCGGGGGTGGGGATTTGACCTCCAGGCCAACTGGCTGTGAGAATCTAGTCTTCAGTCTTGAGAGATGTTTCCATAATAAGGCAAAAAATGATGAAAAAGTAATATGACATTTTGAAGTTTTAAAACAAATTTAATGTTTTTATAGATTATGCAGAAAGCCATCATTACTCCTGATTTTGAAAAAAACTACTGTGTTCCACCTTATCGTGAATCAAAACATCAGCTTCAAAAACAACGCAGAGTAAGTACAGTGGCTCATTATTTAGAATGTTTAGATATATTCAGCTCATATATGACACTAGAGGCCCGGTGCATGAAAATTCATGCACTGGAGGTGGGGCGTCCCTCAGCCTGGCCTGCCCCCTCTCACAGTCCAGAAGCCCTCAGGGGCGGGAGACGACCTGGCGATAAGGTGAAGGCAACGCTCGATCACACCCCAAGCATCGGTCAGCCCTGGTTACCTGAGGCCTGGGCGACTGGACAGCTGACATCCGAGGCTTACCTGTGCCTCAGGCTGGCCATGGGCTTCTGGGGGGCTCAGGGGACTGGGGGTCTCTGGAGGCAGGCATGCGGAGCGGCTGGGCCCATTTGGGGGCGGGCCTGACCTTGCTGCGCGCCTGCTGCCCCAGTGGGGCTGAGGGGACTGGGTGCCGCCATCTTGTGGCTGTGGGCGCTGCCATCTTTGAGGGTGTGGCAGTTAATTATCATATTCCCTCCTTATTGGCTGTGGGCGCCGTCATCTTTGAGGGCAGGGTAGTCAATTAGCATATTCCCTCTATATTAGATAGGATGATTATACAACTAAAATTTTTTTTTTTTGGAAGAATATTGTTACAGATACCTAAGGGCTTATATTATAAAATGTGGTTCCATAAACATATTTTATATGGATTTTCACAAAGTGAAAGTGCACTGAGTGGTGCACATAGATATAACTTTTTTCCTTAAAAACTGACAATTACCATGTAAGATCACTATTCCTCTTGGCTTATGGGTACCATTCACTAAAGGCCAAGAACTATTTGTCTGTTGCAGGCTATTGTAGGGAACTTAATGTGGACAGCTAAAAATCTAGTTTATTTAGTCTACCAAATGAACTGGTTTCTTTAGTAAAATACGGAGCGGGGTGTTGCTTCTATCTGACATTTCAACTGATAAGCTTAAAGAAGTTATCAAGAGAGTTTGGAGGAAATTTAAGGAAGGTGCTCCAATAATGTCACTAATATGAAACACCTAGGCACATGGTAGATACTAGATAATATTGGTTGTATGAATGGAACAAAAAATTAAATCACTTGCTAGGAGTTTTTAAAAGAATAATTTTTTTAATATGTTTTTTAAATTGATTTTAGAGAGAGATAATATATCAATCAATTGCCTCACATATGCACCCTGACCAGGACTGGACCTAAAACCTGGGTATGTGCCCTGACCAGGAATTGAATTGGCAACCTTTTGGTGCAGGGGATGAGATGCTTAACCAACTTAGCCACACTGGCCGGGGCTAATTTGTTGATTTTATTTTTTTAATATATTTTTATTGATTTCAGAGAGGAAGGGAGAGAGAGAGATAGAAACATCAATGATGAGAGAGAATCATTGATGGGCTGCCTCCTGCATGCCCCGCACTGGGAATCAAGCCCGAAACCCTGGCATGTGCCCTGACTGGGAATCGGAACTGTGACCTCCTGGTTCATAGTTCAACTCTCAACCACTGAGTCACGCTGGCCAGGTTATTTTTATTTTTTAAGAAGTAATACAAATTTCTGGACTGTTGGAGTGAGTGACTTTGAGATACCTGAGTGGCTGAATAAAAGTGTTAATGTTTACATATAAACTTCAGAAGCAAAAATGTTTTTATACATTATCTCTTATGTAGACTATTTTAGACAATAGAAATTAAAGCTGTGGGTTTTTCTCCCAGTAAGTCAGCAAAATTTAAAGGAGCCCTCATTTTTGACATCGGTAATGCTTTACCTAATTTACCAGAGAGATTACTTTTTGTAGTTTCATTCCTTTTATGCAAGATAAATCTGGAGACTAATACATTCTGTAAAGTAACACCTTATTTGTTTTAATTAATGAAATTTTCTGTATGTACAATTTGGGGGGAAATAAGGTATAGTTTATACACTTTATTAAAGTTAGAATGTTGTTTATTTTTGAAATCTGAATTTCAGAAAGAGCGACAAAAAACAGCAGGCGATGGCTGGTTTGGTATGAAAGCTCCAGAATTAACAGATGAACTAAAAAATGATCTCAAAGCACTGAAGATGAGAGCTGGCATGGACCCAAAAAGGTTTTATAAGAAAAACGATAGGGATGGTTTCCCTAAGTACTTCCAGGTATGAAGCAAACAGAGTAACGGTGGTGACGTTCTGTGGATTTTAGCTTTGAAAGCATTAAAGTGTGACCTTTCTGTTCACTCTTAAGATAGATGAATATTTGCAATGCACATCTGCTCAGGCCATATAATAATGGCCAGAACGCAATTCAGACAGCCACCAGCTTGTAATGGCTTTCCATAGAGAGAAACAGTGTTGCAGATGGTAACTAGGTTCCTACATCAGCTCTCTAAAAGTTGTGGAACCTAAAGGTGGGTGTTCTATCCATGAATACTACTAGCCTATGAGCAAGAATTCTTACAGAATGGAGGGGGAAGGAGGGAATCATTTGTACCAACTCTTCTTTTCAAGGTAGAGGGATATCCCCAGGCAAATAGAAAATAAGTTAAAAATTGGTTTTCAAAGTATTTTCAGATGAAAGTCCAATGGAGTCATCCTCTGGAGCTCTCAAATTCATTTTGTTCTTGACTACCTTTCATGTCACTCATCTGGATTATTAATTAGAATAGTCTGCCCTCCCTTCTAGTACATCCTCCATATTGTAGCCAGTTATTCTAAAAAAGGGGCAGTCTGTTCAGTGATAGCACAGATATCACTTAATGATACCTTCAGTGATTCTTTGTGACCTTGATAGGTCCCTTCACAATCTGCACCCAAACCAGTTCACCAGTCCTCACTTTGTCACATAGCCCTCTTATGTGCGAACACACACAACTACTCAGTCTTCTTGAAATATGCAGACTGTTTTGGCATTTGACTTTGCCTGTGCTTGACTCTGCCATGTTTGCTTTTGAAATTTTACCCATATAAAACCAAGCTAAAATGTCATCCTTTGTGAAACCTTTATCTCTCTTAGACACAATTGGTCACTCAGTTTTTAGAGCATTGTAATCTTTTGTTCAGCATAATACTGTGTTATGCTTTAATTTTGTAGTTAC
This sequence comes from Myotis lucifugus, assembly GCF_000147115.1. Taxonomy (NCBI): domain Eukaryota; kingdom Metazoa; phylum Chordata; class Mammalia; order Chiroptera; family Vespertilionidae; genus Myotis; species Myotis lucifugus. The sequence goes on from NW_005873182.1 coordinate 8,366, forward strand.
CTGTCTGTGAATCTTCCTTCTAAGACTGGGCTACTCACTGCCAGGGACCATATGATCTTTATCTTTGTTTCCCTATACCTAGGACAGTGCCTGGCACATAGTAGACACTCGGTAAAATTTACTTGTTTGAATCTATGAACTAATGCAGAATGGTCAATAAGAAGGTTCTAAGCTGGCAGCATTTATGATAATCTAGGACAGTGGTTCTCAACCTTCCTAATGCCGCGACCCTTTAATGCAGTTCCTCATGTTGTGGTGACCCCCAATTTCATTGTTACAAATTGAACATAATTAAAGCATAGTGATTCATCACAAAAACAATATGTAATTATGTATGTGTTTTCCGATGGTCTTAGGCGACCCCTGTGAAAGGGTCGTTTGACCCCCAAAGGGGTCATGACCCACAGGTTGAGAACCGCTGATCTAGGAGATCAAATAGGTGGGAAGTAGAATTTCTGTGTTGATTTCATTAATTTGGGAAGCTAAAACAAAAGTTTATATTACCTGTCCCACTTTTTTTCTCTAATTACACTGTTCATCAAGAATTTACTGTACTGTCTAGCACTAAATTATATAAGGAATTTTGGGTTTATTATAAACTAATGAAGAAATGTCATTAGGACCTAATGGAGATTGAATAGGTGATTTATTTTTGCTCTTAAAAATTAACTTTAATGTTGGTGTAATGTATGCTTATGCTTTTCATTTCTTTAAATACATTTTGTAAGAGCTACTCTGAAATAAGAAAGCAACATTGCATTCAGGTGTCACATGACTTATTTTATCAATTGCTCATAGATTGGAACCATTGTTGACAATCCAGCTGACTTCTACCATTCACGAATTCCCAAGAAACAAAGGAAGAAAACTATTGTGGAAGAATTGCTGGCTGATTCTGAGTTTAGAAGGTAAAGAAATTTATGTTTCGCTTTATAATATGTATGCTTTCCTTTACAATATGCATAAACTTAAAATTTCAGATATTTTTAAATGCTTTATTTTAGCATGCCTTCTCAACAGTAGCACTACTTACATTTTGGATGGGATAATTCTTTATTAGGAGGGACTTTCATGTGCATTGTATCAGCCTCCTTGGCCTCTTCCCACTATATGCCAGTAGCAATACCCCATTCATAACAATAAAAATGTCGTCAGACATTTCCAAATGTCCCCTGCAAGGCATAAGCATTCCCAGTTTAGAACTGCTTAGGGAGAGATAAGAATATTTGACTGGCTAGAGATGAATGAGCCTGCTAAGAAGACTAGAAAGAATAGCCAAGGGGCCATTAAGAAAACCCAGGAGGGCACAATGACATAGAAGTCAAGGAAAGAGAATGTTTTAAGCAAGTATAAGCCAGAGGGAGTGATTAACAGAAATGCTGCTGAAAGATAAGAACTAAAAACTTTCTTTGGATTTAGTTACAGTAACTGGCAGGGGCTTTAGGGGAGTGATAGGGAAGAAAACTGGAGAGTGAGTTGAAAGTGAAGAAATGGCATAGTCATTGTGGCTTAATGGTTGAGTGTTGAACAAGAGGTCACTGTTCGATTTCGGGTCAGGGCACATGCCCAGGTTTTAGGCTTGATCCCCAGTAAGTGGCGTGCAGGAGGCAGCCGATCAATGATTCTCTCTCATCATTGATGTTTCTATCTCTCTCTCCCTCTCCCTTCCTCTCTGAAATAAATAAGAAAAAAAATATTTTTTAATAAAAAGAAAGACATTTAAGACATCTCAACAATTTAAAAAAAGAAAATGAAGAAATGGACACAACTCTTTGAAGTTCTGTTGTGAAGAGGAAGAGAGAGGCAGGGCTAGTAGATGTGGACTTAAGAGGATTTTTTAAAGATGGGAACAATTTGAATATGTTTAAAGCTCCTTGAAGCAGCTATGTATATATTATAGGAGATTTAAAAGCATATCTGCTAAAGTCCCAGATTGGTTTAATAGCAAAAGTGAAAATATTTATCAAGGGTTCTAAAAATAATATAGATTGTGGGTATGGAAAATGTTATGGAAGCTATTTAATGAGTCTGGGTAATGGTAAAAATTTGGAAATAAGCACTGTCAACATTGCTGTGATTTCTGAGATTGCCATCTTCAAGATTACAAAATACAGCTCAATTTTATCCACAACATGTGGGTAACACTTAGGTATTAGAACACTAAAGAATAATTTATATATATAAATAGCCAGGGTCCGTAACATCCAAAACGACCGAAGTCTCGACCAAACACCGGAAGTCAGGCATGCTGGGTTGCCATGGCACCTCAGCTGAGGCTACCCAGCACTGACTGCCGAGGGGGCTGCGATCAGGCCCAGACAGAGGCTGGGAGAGAAAAGCAGGGTCTGATCGCAGCCCCTGTAGCAGTCAGTGCTCGGTCAGCGTGGTGGAAGTCACTTCTGCAGTCAGAATGTTCAGAATGAGCCTCACCAAAATGTGTCTCAGTGGTATGTAGATTTTTGAGCTAAGGGCAATTTTAGCTTCAGGCTCAAGTGAAAATTCTGCCCCTCCCTTTACCTAAAAAAAATTGAATTAGAGGCCTTGCCCATAATAACACTTATCATAATAAAAGGCTAATATGCAAATAGACCGAACAGCAGAACGACCGGTCGCTATGACACGCACTGATCACCAGGGGACAGATGCTCAGTGCAGGAGCTGTCCCCTGGTGGTCAGTGTGCTCCCACAGGGGGAGCGCCGCTCAGCCAGAAGCCAGGCTCATGGCTGGCTAGCACAGCAGTGGTGGTGGGAGCCTCTCCTCCCTCTGCGGCAGCACTAAGGATGTCCTACTGATGGCTTAGGAA
>NW_005873182.1:11979-23297 GCF_000147115.1 Myotis lucifugus
CTCTGGTCTGCTATTGGGTATAATATTCTTCCTTTCAGTCCGTGTATGCTTACTTTCTAATTTCTTTATCGTAGCATCGAGGGTCTCATTAGTTTTCGTGAGGCTCTGCTCAAGTTTATAGCAAGCCCTCAAAATTGCGATTCTTAGCTCCATATCCTCCATTTCTGTCATGTTTTTTTGTCTCCGCATCTTTTATGCTTTCTTGGTGAACCCCCTTGTGGTCTTTGTGCGCAGTCTTGTTCTAGCCAAGCCTTAATTGTTGTAGTTAACACTAGAGGGATTTGACCACCAGGCCGACTGGCTGTAGGAATCAGCTATGTGGAAAACTTCAGTCCTCTGGGGAGGCGCTAGTCCAGCCTTTGCTTGAGGCAATCGGCAAATGGCTCTGCGCAGGGTTTGGGCGGGGTGGGCTCAACAGGGTGGGGGGAGGGAGCAGCTATGGCCGCTCTCAGTCCGTCTCCAGGGGCTCTGCCTCTCTGTCCCCGCAACCGCTGCAAACCTCGGAGGGACCGTAGCCAGACAGTCCCACTTCTCCCGTTTGAGTCTGGGTCCCTAGAGACTCTCCCGGGTCTGTAGCCCAGAGTCTGAGACTCACTCCCGACTGAAAATGACAATCGCACCCTCAGCCACCAGCCCGCTTTTGCGCGCGCACTGCCGCACCGCCGCACCTTTAAATTTTCCACACTGCGCCTCCTCTAAGCCTCGTAATGCTGTTGTTTTTCCTTCTAGTTGAAGAGTCCCTCCTCAGCCAGCCTTCCTGTGGTTCTGGGTGATGTCCGTTCCGTCTTTTAGTTGTATTTTTGAAGTGGTTGTTCGAGGCAGCAAACTCCAGTGTTTACCTATGCCGCCATCTTGGTTTCTCCTCCATAGATGTATGATTTTTGTCCAGTCTCTTCCCACACCCCCCACACCCCTTTCCCCCCCGGAAATAGTCCACTCCCTTTCTATGCCCCTGATTCTATTATATTCACCAGTTTATTCTGTTCATCAGATTATTTATTCACTTGATTTTTAGATTCACTTGTTGATAGATGTGTATTTGTTGTTCATAATTTGTATCTTTACCTTTTTCTTCTTCCTCCTCTTCTTAAAGGATACCTTTCAGCATTTCATATAATACTGGTTTGGTGGTGTTGAACTCCTTTAGCTTTTTCTTATCTGTGAAGCTCTTTATCTCACCTTCAATTCTGAATGATAGCTTTGCTGGGTAAAGTAATCTAGGTTTTAGGTTCTTACTATTCATCATTTTGAATGACGGAAGTTTTAATCCCCTCTACCCTGGCTCAATAGGTTGTCTCTGACCACTTTGGGAAAGAGAACTTTACAGAATATATTTAATGCATCAGATGTTCATTAGTAGGAATGTTATGGGACAGAAAAAAAAATGTGCTTTTCTTTGTTAGGTGGTTTTTTGTTTTAATTCATTTTTTTCAAATTATTTTTATTGATTTTAGAGAGAGAGAGAGGAAGGTAGGGAGAGAAAGAGAGCGAAACATCAATTTGTTGTTCCACGTATCTATTCATTCAATAGTTGATTCCTGTATGTGACCTGACCAGGGATCGAACCCACAACCTTGACTTGTTGTAATGATGCTTTAATCAACTAAGCTACCTGGCCGGGGCTGGCTTTGTTTCATTTTTAATCTAACCTTAGATTTGTTAGAAAGTCTGTATAAGTTGTGTTTTGGGGATAGAATGGGCTATAAAGTTGTAAAGGCTTTAAATAGCTTCTGTTTTAGAGAGAATTTTAGCTAATCCTTGAGTTTAGTAATGTGATAACAGATTTATTTAACACAGTGAATGTGCTTTAGAACAAAGGAATTTTGTATGTTTAGAGAATTTAACTTTTCATAATTAACTGTGGACTGACAACTTCTAGCTACCACAGCATTATTTTTCTGCAATAAATTGTGCTTCTGTGTTTCCAAAGCCCAATGGGGAAATACAGTCTATAGTAGCAATTCTCTGGTCTGAGGATACCTTTACACTCTGAAGAATTATTGAAGACCCAGAGAACTTGTGTTCTGTGGGTTACATTTATCAATATTTACCATAGTGGAAATTAGAATTTAGAAACTTTAAGAATATTTATCAATTAATTTTAAAGTAATAAACCCATTACACATTAACATTTTTCATGAACAAAACAAAAATAATGAAATTTAGATCTCTTTTATGTCTGGCTTAAAGACATTTGGAGCCTCATATCTGCTTCTGTGTCAGTCTGTTGTGATACAACACATTGTGTAGCCTCAGGAAAACTTCGCTGTACACTCATGCGATAGGCAACGATGTCTTAGTATACTTGTAAAATAGTGTTTACCTAATGGACTCCTGGAAGGGTCTCATTCCCAGACCATATTTTGAAAACCATTGGTCTTTGGTATATTTCTTAAGGTTCTAAGAAGTATATTTGTGAGTTTATAGGTAAGTGCAAATTTTTTGTTTTACTTAGTCCTTCTATTTTATTTACATTTTTATCCCACAAAAATATTTAAAGCATTTGATATTAGCTGGATGTAGTGCATGAGTTTCTAGTGACTGAAAGTTTTCAAAAAGTTTCCTCTATAGTTGTCATTTTTTCTCACTAGCTTATAAGCTCCATGAGGGCAGGGACTTTGACCTCTGGTTCACTCCTCTGTCCCCAACTCCTAGTATGGCTCCTTACACATGGTGGAACTTAGTACAAATGTGATGAATAGATGGTAAAAATGCACACACAAAATATTTGAGATTTAAAAGCAGGCTCTACCTCCCAAAAATGTTACATTGACGTCTAAAGTTTGATTTGTCATACTTTAGAACTTAAAAGTTTGGTTTTTATTTTTAGATATAACCGAAGGAAGTACTCAGAGATCATGGCTGAAAAAACAGCAAATGCAGCAGGAAAGAAGTTCCGAAAGAAGAAGAAATTTCGCAATTAAGATTCACCAAGCAAGCCACAGTATTTTACCTCGCCCCTTTATTTATTTACTAAAGATGTCTTTCAAACTAACACCATCACAAAAAATTAACATAGACTGGCCCTATTTATTTATAGGGGTTTTTCTGTTTGGAAACGTTGATTTGAGTGAGATTCGATCATGTTCACCTTGGAGTAAAAGTAGATGCGTCTACAAAAGTCCCACCCATGCTTAGACCCATAGAGGGGAAAAAGGAAAAGAACCTTAACAAATTTAATGGACATTTTGTAAAGTTTTCAATGCTTGGTTATTAAAGAAAATTGAATTAAAAGATATTTAGAAAGTATAAAGTTTGTTAACATTCAAAAAACTTTAATGTGATCAAGGATATATGTAACAATATTGTAATTAACAATATTAATTAAAGATGTAGGGGGGGGTATATGTAGGGGAGAGATAGTAGACAGGAAATGCTCTTTTGTTGGCTGTAAATTTAGGTCCAAAAAATACAGAGATCTGGACTGAGATACACAGATCTCCTTGTAGCCAGTATAAAAGTCATAGTTGAAACCAAAGGAAGGATACAAAAGGACTTAAAAAATAAGGAAGACTACCTAGAAAGATTGGGTTAAAGCTGATGAAAGAAGGACTTTCAAAATACCTTAAGATCTTGAATGATTTCTAAAATAGCCTGTCTTGTTTCAAAATGTTTTTAAGATAGCTTATTAAAAAATGCATACAACACAGCTAGTTTTTTAAGTGAGGAAATTACAGAAAGGAAATTGAGGATGGAAGAAATTAGATGAAGCCAGGGTGACAGATAATAAATATGAGCCATGAACTTTCTAGCATCTAACACAAAAATCAGTTCTGTGTCAGTGTTCTGCCATAAGATAAAAACAACTACTTTAAAGAAACATTCCTATTATTAAGGCCTGAGAAAACGTCCTTGAGTCCTTCCCATAATAATGTGAGAGGAGAGGCAATACTTGGCTATCGAGACCATAAACAGCAGAGTTTTAAGAAAATGGAAAGGGGTGGGGGGCAGGGAGGCTGTAAAGAAAATTTCAATAGAACCTTGAGTAAAGTTTTGGAATAAATTCATGGGATCCTACTCTTAGAAATAGCAAGTTAGAAGAAAACATGCTCATATGAAAAAGACATTTTAATACTATTTCAAGTCAGTCTCAAGCAATGGCAACTATTCAGAATAACTACCAATACCATTTTCAGTTAGGGTTAAAACAAAAAAAAGACTTTCTAGGTAATCAATTCCTTAAGCATCTAATTAAAATGTAAAGTTCATCTCCTCATTGTTACACAATTTAAAAGTAAAGAAATGTTTCCTATTTTAAAAGTAAAGAAGGAATGCTTCCACTTACTAATAGTTTCCAAGAAGCAGGGTCAGTAGCATGACCTGTAATTAAATGTCATAAGCAGATCAGTGTTTTATCAAAGAAATGAAATATCTTAAAATGAAACGTGAAATAAATTAGGTATGGGAAGTTTCTGAAATGGAAAAGGTTATTAATAAATACTCACTAAACACCAACTATAAGACAAAAACTATTTTAGCCTCAGGTGACAGGTGGTTCATAGTGCATGTTCGTTCCGATTATCACCGCATTACAAATTACCCCAAAAATCAGTGACTCAAAATAACCGTCGTTTTCATTGTATCTCATGATTTGATGGGGCTCGGTTTGGTGCTTTTACATGCTATTGAATTAGTAGTATTCAGCTGGCAGCTAAGCAAATCTGGAAGGTTTGAAATGCTTCCCCAACATGTCTGGCACCTTGTAATGTTCTCTTAAAAGTAGGATGATAATTGAAATTTTTCTTAAGTTTAAACAGTATAGCATAAAAATTGCTATAAAACCAAAACAAAACCCACACATTTTGTGTGTCACTGAAGGCTCTAGCATGGTTAAATGGCCTCAGCACGCAGTATTTAGGAAGTTCTACTTCCCACATACCTCCTTCATAGTCACTCTCTAAGGCAGTGGTTCTCAACCTTGGCTACACATTAGAATCACCTGGGAATCTTTTTAAAATCCTGATTTCTGGGCCTCATCCTCCGGAAATTCTGTTTCTTTATCTCTACAGCCTTGCTCCAGATGCACATAATTCCAATAACTGTGATATGCCCAGCCAGGTATCATGATGTCATCTCATATCCAGAACCAGAAACATCTTTCTGAGATGATTAAATAAGCACTTAGCACTCACTGTGCCTGGCACATAACAGGTACTCAAAGGAAAGCTACTATTTCTCTGTTCTCTATCATTCCCCCCACCCCCCATTAGGGAAGTCTTCCTTAAACAATTTTAATGCCTTCCTGCATTTTACCTTCTATGGGCCATCTTTGCTTAACAAAACATGCAGAAAAACTTACATTCAAGATCTGACATTCAAGGCCTTCTATAAAATGATGCCACCACAGGTTTATATTCACCACTCCCCTGTCCATGCACCAAACTCCATTTGTGCTGATCATTTGCCTGTTTCTCTCTGGTTTACTCTGGGTTGCAGGAACCTACAATATAAATATTTCTCTCTTTTCTGCAACCAGCACAGCTAGAGAGCGGACAGGAGTCCTGAGTAGGGTTGACGGGGGATTGAGAAAACGAAAGAGACAGACACAAAGACAGTAGGGAAAGCTGGGACCGGGTGGGACAGCTGTCCTCTGATGGAGAGACAATTGACCCAGAGCGATACAGTGTGTTTATTTTATACAGTAAGATACCAGGAAGTTTTACTAAAGTTTAAGATAAAGAAAATACGTGCATTCATGTGGCTTCTTTGTAATCATCATCACTTCTGGGGTGGGCCCAGATAATTGTGTTTGTTCCTGGTGCCTGGCTGGATTTTGACAATGAAATCCACCCCCTGGTGCCTGAGCTACAAGTCAGACTGACAACACACCTGCATCTGGCAAGGTATGTTTCCAGGGCATGGCTCTGCCAGGCGCCACTGGATTCAGACGACAATCAGCTCAGGGGTCTTTCCCAGACACTTTTTACAGTACATTTCTCGAATTCCCTTGCCAACTACCTTTCAGGTAAGACAATGCCCTAAAGACTGGAGAGCAGAAGGGCAGAAGTCAGGGTATTTATCTCCTTCTGTACTCTGAGTTGGGTTGTGGCTCTGCCATTTCCCAGATCTCACCAGGCAGCCTCCCACCTATTGGCCCAGGCTTCTGGGTTCTGGTAACACCATCTCCTCCCATTCTCTCTCTAGCACAAGGGGTGATAGAGGTTTCCTACTGTTGCCATCTCTGGGTGACTTACACTTTCAGCATTTCTACCACTTGTGTAACAATCCCTTATATTAAACTAGAGGCCCGGTGCACAAAAATTTGTGCACTTGGGGTGTGGGGGGGTGTCCCTCAGCCCGGCCTGTGCCCTCTCGCAGTCTGGGACTCCTCAGGGGATGACCACCTGCTGGCTTAGGCCTGCTCCCTAGGGGATTGGGCATAAGCTGGCAATCAGACATCCCTCTGGCAGCCTGGCAGCCCTCGGGGGATGTCTACTTGCCAGCGGGGAGCAGACCTAAGCTGCAGTCGGACATCCTTAGCGCTGCTGAGGAGGCAGGAGAGGCTCCCACCACCACCGCTGTACTGGCAGCCGTCAGCCTGGCTTGTGGCTGAGCAGAGCTCCTCCATGTGGGAGCTCACTACCAGAGGGCAGCTCCTGCATTGAGCGTCTGCCCCCTGGTGGTCAGTGTGTGTCATAGTGACCAGTCATTCCCAGTCTTTCTGCTGTTAGGGTCAGTTTGCATATTACCCTTTTACTATATAGGATAGAGGCCTGGTGCACGGGTGGGGGGGCAGCTGGTTTGCCCTGAAGGGTGTCCCGGATCAGGGTGGGGGTCCCGCTTGGGTGCCTGGCCAGCCTGGGTGAGGGGCTGATGGCTGTTTGCAGCTGGTCACACCCCCTTCAGGGTGGGGGTCCCCACTGGGGTGCCTGGCCAGCTTGGATGAGGGGCTCATGGCTGTTTTCAGGCTGGCCACACCTCTTTTAGGGTGGGGGTCCCCACTGGGGTGCCTGGCCAGTCTGGGTGAGGGACTGAGGGCCGTTTTCAGGCTGGCCGGCAACTGAAGCTCCCAGCCTCTCCTTTTTTTCTTTTTTCTTTTCTTATTCTGGGATTTATTTACCTTCTATAATTGAAACTTTGTTGCCGTCACTGGAGCTGAGAGCCAGCTCCTACTCGCTCCAGCTCTGAGGCCACAGCCTGCTGAAAGCAGGTATCTGGGGTTTGTTTAGCTTCTATAATTGAAACTTTGTTGCCATCACTGGAGCTGAGAGCCGGCTCCTACTCGCTTCAGCTCTGAGGCCACGGCCTGCTGAAAGCAGGTATCTGGGGTTTGTTTAGCTTCTATAATCGAAACATTGTTGCTTTCGGGCTCAGAGCCGGGCCGTGGCAGGCGGGGAACCTTGGCTTCCTCCATCACTGGAGCCAAACCAAACTGGTTGATATTGAATGCTTGCAGGCAGTCAACATATACCGAGTTCTATGCATGCCAGGTACTGTGCTAGATACAGTGAGTTTTCATCATTTATGTCTTTGTTCATATGGTTAACTCCCCTAATATCTTTTTCTTACCCCCATCCCACCTAATAAAATACTACTGACCTTTCAGGCCTATTCAGAAACCAATATTTTGAGCATCTACTCTGTGCGAGGCATTGTGCTTGGTGCTGGGGGTGCCCAGGGAAGGAACAGGGTCATCACAGAGCTGACAGTCTACATTTCTTCATGAAATCCTTTTTCATATTTTCTCCACTGATGTGTATACTCTTGAATTTCCCATTTTTCTGTGCTTATTTTTATTTGTACTTAAGAACTTAGCAAATACAACTTATTTTTATGTAACTGTTCCATATGCATGTACATATGGAACATATATATTATATACATATACAAAAATTTAGGTAAACCTATGAGGTAGGTGTTATCCTCATTTTATAACTGAAGAAATGGGCACAGAGAGGTTAAGTAACCTGCCTGAGGTCACAGAGCAAGTAAGTATAACTCTTTTGTCACATTTTTATTTTATTTTGGCCTTGCACTATAGCTATCTGCATACCTACTTCAGTATCACCAGCGGAAACTGCTGAATTTTTTCTTTTACTGTTATAGAATACATGATTTCTAGCTGGAAATACAGCCACCTGGGGGTGAGGGAAGCTATGAGTCCCACTTTTTCATGGGATGTGAGTGAAAGTGTATATGGAACTTATGGAAAATGTCCTTCAAAGAAAGGTGAGTTTAGAGAGGAACTGTGTTGACCTGATGATAGAGGCAGAAGCAGTCATCTTGGAACAAGAGCGGAGAGTTGTATTTTGAGGAAGAAACAATGAGGAGAAGCCTGGTTCTCTCATGATCAAATAGCTATCATTCTCTGAAAACCTCTGTCTTGCCAAATCCACTGTTATTTTGAGTTTCCTGTCACTCATAGCCAAAACCAATCCTAATTAATAGAATCAATCCATGGCTCTCTGTCCCTCACTAGGATAACTAAGAAAATGCGATTGATCTCATTCCTCTTTATATTTCCTTCCAACACAGTTCCTTGCACAAAGCCAATACTCAAAAAATAGATTAGATACAAAATTGAAAGTGGATGAGGTTTTATTGAAATATATTTCCTAGGCAGTGCCCACCTATCTAACAGCATAGCCTCTTTGGCACTGAAACCTGGAGAATAAAAAACCAATAACAAAAACTAAGCCTGGATTTTTCTGAGTGCATAGTGCATGAGAACTAAAGACCTTTGATACAAAAGAACTGTGGGGACAGTGGGTGTAAAGCAGGGCTAGGGATGGCAAAAGCTTGACCCAGGGGCCTCAGAACTGGGCGCATGGGCACAGGCCGCTGTAAATGAAGTGGCCAATAACCAAGACCAGCATCTCCAAGGTGCTGCTCAGTGGCACAATGAAGGGGGGCCTGGGAGAGGTTATATTTTTTAAATGCTGATGGGATATAGAAAGTCCCTGATCAGCAGGAAGTTGAAAGTTTCACTCCTGGCCACTGGTCTTTAGAGTCTGTATTGGCCATAAGTGGCAATAAGATGGGAACATCTCCACCCTTGTGGCAGCTCCCACTTTGTCAATACCTTCCTGGAATCCTGGGCACAGCTATAGAAGAGAGCACACACAAAACAGGTCCTCAAACATGAGCACCTTCAGTTTCCCTTCACCACCTGCATGCTTTTATCTCTGTCCTCGTCCTACTTGCCTCACCAAAGGAGGCGTTTTTCCATCATCCTAAGCTAATCCTTTCATCTCATAACATCTTTGCACTATAATTTTCTCATCTGTAAAATGAGGGTAATTCATACTTCTTAAAATTTGGGAGATAATTAAATGGTAAGTGTTAAAGTTGCTGCCATACAGCAACTGTTTAGAAAAATATGAGATGTGGCCCCTTTCCTCTTCATTCCCTTCTCTAGAGGAAACTTCCATCAGTTCTTGGAGGTAACACTTTCTCCTGGTTTCCTTCCTACCCTCTCTACCTACCTTCTTGGCTTCTTTGAAGACCTCATTAACCTTTGCCTATCGTTCAAATGTCTGTGCTCTGGGTTTCTGTTCTCAACTGTCATCTCTTCTCACTCCACACTCCCTGCATGATCTTGTCTAAGTCCAGAGTTTTAAATGCCATCTGTAGGATAATGAATTTTAAATCTCAAGCCTAGATCCATCTCCTGGGCTCCACACTGTCTCTTCTTTTCCTTTGCTCTCTTTCCACATACCTACTTTCCTTTGGTTCTTTCATTCAATAAATACATTTATTGAGAGCTTGCTGAGTGCTGGGCATTTGCACATCCAACTGCCACTGTACATCTTCTCCAGGGATGTTCCACAGAGGCCTCAGACTCAACACAGGCAAATCTGTACTGGTACGGAGTTTCCCCCAAACCCATTCTCTCGCCTTAGTTGTCCCAGTGGATATTTTGGCATCCACCCATCTGCCCTAATTTGAAATGGGAGGCTTTTCTGACTGTTCCCTCCTTCTCCACTAGATATCCCTTAATTCATCAAATAAATACCATCAATTCAACCTCCCTTGATATGTCTCCAATTTGTACACTTATATGTCTCCCCAAACCACCTTCTCAATTCCAACCCTCACCATTTTCTTACTTAGATAATTCCAACTGCCCTGACTGGTATTCCGGCCTCTGGTCTGTGTGATTCCAGCCTGGGATCCACACTGCAGCCAGTGGGATGATACAAGACACATCCCCCCTATAAGCTACTCAGTGACTTCCCATTGTTTTAGGGTAAAGTCCACACCCCGTAACATGGTGTACATGACCTTCAGGACACAGTGCCTGCTGGAATCATTCTGTAAAGAGTTATCTTGTTCACATGCTTCTCCACTCTTAGTAGGAGGGTGTAGTTATAGCTGAGATCCAGCATCTAGTAGAGTGTAAAGGGTCAATGAATGTTAAATCAAGTTAGGGAAATCTTTAATGGTATGCAGTAACAGGGCTGCCATGTGCAAGTGATCTAAGAATAGGCACGAAATGCCTTTTCCCCCCTTCCTCATTAGCATTAGGGTGTTTTTCCTTTACCTTTAAAAAAATTAACTTTTCTATTACAGGGTAGGTTTATTATGAAGAAGACACAAACATTACAAAGAGGTACACAGTAAAAAAAGGAGTCCCCACTCTTCATACCACTGCTGCTTTTGCCCCAGTACCTGAATATCCTTCCAGAAATTCTCTATGCACACTCCATCATAATAATGCACTTATGTCATAACTATTATATTAGCATTATTTAACACAAATGGAATAATATTAAACATACTGATTTGCATATCAGCCTTTTCCATTAATCTTGGACATTTTTTCACAGCAGTATATGTATATCTTACTTATTTTTTAAAGGTCTGCATTGTACTCAATTATATGACTCTACCACACTTTCTCCAAACAGATAATTATTAACAGACATCTGGGTCATTTCCAGTTTGGGGCCATTCTACACAATGCTGCTTTTATGGTAGAGAATTGAATGTCAATCTTTATAATATATGCAAAAATTGAAAATATTAGAATATTAAAATAGATATATACCACAACCAAGTGGGATTTGTTCCAGGAATGTAAAAAAGATTAAATATTAGAAAATCTGTTAATATATTTCACAATATTAATAAATCAAAGATTATTGAAAAATAGGGATAGATATTTTCTGGATATACTACCCTAATCTTATTAGCAGCAAGCCCCAACAAGCAGAGATAAAGAATAGATAAGGAAAAGGGCCACACACCGCTTTGGGAGCCACTTTGGCATAATATTTCCCTCACCATTCCACCTTCGGTAAGTGGGAATTATGATCGTCCGTTCGCCATTGAGATTAACCCTTTTTCGCCGGTCCCTTTATTTATCTTTTCCCCCT
>NW_005873182.1:24181-29985 GCF_000147115.1 Myotis lucifugus
GATGCGCCAAGTGTTAGGCTGTGGGAGTCAGCCATAGGACTTTAGTTCAGCAACCTCAGTACTTGAGTTTTGCCTAGGAAAGAATTCAGAACCAATACTCAAACTATAAGAGAACATTTATTAGAAAATCACAGAGGTGGAAGTAATTCATAGAAGAAATGGGCTTAGGAAACAAGTTACAGAGGCAAAGGAAGGGCCCTTGGAGCTTAGAAGGTAAGGTTAAGGGGTGATGATCCTGAGAGATGGAAGGGGAAGAGAAAGGCCCCAGGGTGCTCCCTAGAGGAGGAGGAGGGGGGTGCTGGGTCTTCTGTCCTAAGGTGTTTTTCTAAAAAAATCTTATTTTTATTGATTTCAGAGAGGAAGGGAGAGGGAGAGAGAGAGAAAAATCAATGATGAGAGAGAATCATTGATCAGCTGCCTCCTGCATGCCCCACATTGGGGATCGAGCCAGAAACCCGGGCACGTGCCTCCTGGTTCATAGGTCATTGCTCAACCACTGAGCCATGCCAGCCAGGCTGTCCTAAGGGTTTTAAGGGTGGAGTTCTTAGAGGAGGTCCCAGCGGAAGATCTCAATAGAATATTCAGCAGCTTTCCAGGTGTGTCCTTTCAGGGTGGGGTCTCCACTAATTAACTGGCTGGCCAGGGCAGGGGGTCATTATTCCATGTAGCTGGTCCTGAGGTCAGTCAGGGGGTCACTGGTCTGGTTTGCCTGCTTTTGGGGCCTGGAACTGAAATACAACTGCCCGCTAGATGTTGTCTCTAGGGAGGAAAGGTTAGGAGGTCCAAACTGCATGGCCAATAATATGCTAGGGGAGGAAAGGTCACCCTGGGGATGAGGTCCAACCCTACACTTGTTTCTCACCCTGGTGACACCTTCTATACCTGGCCAATCGTCTTTGCTCTGTTCATGTCTGTCTAACTGCCTACCATCCCATCCCTCTTCCATGTGTCTCTAGGATGAGGAAATAAGGTAAAGGATGATTGGGGGGATCTCCTGTAGTATCAGCTCTGTGTTTTATGAACATAAAAAATATTACCTACATTCTTTACCTACCTATTTTCAGTGCTATGGATCCATGTCATTTTATATGGGGGACTTGAGCATCCATGGACTTTGGTATCTGCCAGGGGTCCTGGAACTGATTCCCCATATATACTGAGGAACAGCTTAAGTCTGGGGGGAGTCAAAAGTTGTGGGGAAGTCGGCACCCCTAACTCTGCATTACTCAAAGGTCAACTGTACAGGGAATCATACAATATGTGGCCTTTTGTGACTGTCTCCTTTCACAAGAAAATCATTTGCATAATGTTTTCCAAATTTATCCATGTTGCAACATGAATCAGTACTTCATTGTTTTTATTGCCAAGTAATATAATAACATTCCATTATATGGGTATACCATATTTTATTTATCCATTCATCAGTTGATGGACATTTGAGTTGTTTGTGTTTTTGGGCTATCAAGAATAATGCTACCACGAACAATGATGTACAAGTTTTGTGTAGACATATTTTCAATTCTCTTCACTATATCCCTAGGAATGGAACTGCTGGGTCATACAGTAACTTTATTTTTAACTTTTTGAGAAATTGCCAAACAGTTTTCCAAAGCAACTGCACTATTTTACATCCCCACTGGCAATGTATTGGGGTTCCAATTTCTCTACATCCTTGCCAACAGTTGTTGTTGTCTGTCTTTTTTTTTTTTTATCATAGCCACCTAATGTGTGTGAAGTGGTATCTCATTGTGGTTTTGAACTGAAAACTATTTTAAATATAAGATAA
Organism: Myotis lucifugus; assembly: GCF_000147115.1. Classification (NCBI taxonomy): domain Eukaryota; kingdom Metazoa; phylum Chordata; class Mammalia; order Chiroptera; family Vespertilionidae; genus Myotis; species Myotis lucifugus. Next base: position 25,968 of record NW_005873182.1, read on the forward strand.
TTCAATAAGATGCTAGATGTTAAATTACTTAAAATATCAAAAGCCTCAATATACATAACCATAACCAGTTAGAAAATATAAAGGAAAATAAGATCCCAACAACAACAACTATCCAGGAGTAAAGTTTTAAAAACTCAAGAATATATATATATATCTCCTAGCTGCTTTGGCTCAGTGGATAGAGTGTCGGCCTGTGGACTAAAGGGTCCTGGGTTCAATTAAGGTCAAGGACACATGCCTGGGTTTCGGGCTTGATCCCCAGTACAGGGTGTGCAGGAGGCAGCCAATCAACGATTCTCTGTCATCATTGATGTTTCTATCTTTACCTTCCTCTCTGAAATCAATTATATGTATACACACACACACACATTTTTAAAAAAAGAAAAAAAAACTTTGACACACTCCTAAGAACACAGAAGGGCTGAACAAATGGAAAGACATAGGTGTTCTTAAAAAAGAAAAAAATCCATCCTGCTACTCTTTTTTTTTTTTTTAATCTTCACCCAAGGATAGAGAGAAAGACAGAGAGAAACACCAATGTGAAAGAAATACAATGATTGGTTGCCTCCTGCATGGGCCCTGACCAGGACCTAGGCTGGGGAGGAGGCTGCAGCCGAGGTACGTGGCCTTGACAAGAATCGAACCTGGGAGCCTTCAGTCCACAGGCCAACACTCTATCCACTGAACCAAACTGGCTAGGGGTCCTCTGCTACCCTTAGATAGGAAGATTCACCATTATAATTAGTTCAATTCTCCTCCCTATATTAATATATAAATAATATAATTCCAACACAAATATCTCCTCAGATTAGAGCCAGACTACCTTTAACTAAAGCTCATATGAAAAGACAATACAGAATTATGGTTTTACACACAGACTCAAGCTTCCTGGGTTCCCATCCTGGCACACTGTGTATCCGTAGACAAATTAACAACTCTGTGTCTCAGATGCCTCTTTTCACGAAAGGGGATAATAATATCTAGCTAGCAGGGTTGTCAGGAGGATTAAATGCATTAAAATGCATAAAGCGCCCTATCTGGTTTGGCTCAGTGGATAGAGCGTCAGCCTGCGGATTCAAGGGTCCCCAGGTTCGATTCCGGTCAAGGGCATGTACCTTGGTTGCCGGCACATCCCCAGAAGGGAGTGTGCAGGAGGCAGCTGATCGATGTTTCTCTCTCATCGATATTTCTAACTCACTATCCCTCTCCCTTCCTCTCTGTAAAAAAATCAATAAAATATATTTTAAAAAAAATTAAAAATGCATAAAGCACTTAGAATAGTACCTGGTATATAACAAGTGCTAAATAAGTGCTAATTATTAACATTAGGTGGGGAAAAAAAACAATTCAAGAATAGGTGGTAAAAAAAAATCTTTAAAAAAAGTTATGAGGGTCTGGCCGGTGTGGCTCAGTGGTTGAGTGTCGACCCAGGAACCAAAAGGTTCCCCGTTTGATTCCCACCCAGGACATGTGCCCAGGTTTAAGACTCAATCGCCAGCAGGGGGCTTGCAGGAGGCAGCCAATCCATGATGTTTCTCATCGATGTTTCTATCTCTATCCCTCTCCTTTCCTTTCCCTCTGAAAATCAATAAGAACATATTTTAAAAAACATTTTTAGAGAGGACTGGCCCTACTGTGATATTAAAATAGCACAGTTTTGGTCAATCAGAATTAAAACAGGCAGATCAATGAAAGAGAAGAGAGGATCCAGAAACCCAGATGCATATGGAAATTCAGAAAATTCAGAGGGGGCATTTCAACTTAGTGTAGAAAAGGAGAGGCATTCATTATCAGTGATTCTTGGACAACACTCCCACTTCACTCCTTATTAAAAAATTCATTCCAGATGACATAGAGATTTAAATATAAAACTGTAAACACTAAAATATGATGAAATTATTTAATAATCTGAAGGTAGTATAACCCCAGACCTAGAAGCCATAAAAGAAAAGACTGATAATCCAAATATATGAATGTCAGTAAGGCAAAAAATAACATAAAATACCATAAACAAAACCAAAAGACAAATAACCTGAAAAAGATTGTAACATAATCACAAAGGGCTGGCTTCCTTAATATGACCAACAATGCAATAGCAAAAGTCAAGAAAAATCACAAAAAGGAAATACAAATTATTCTATGTATGTAAAGATGCTCAGCTTCACTCATAATAAAAGACATGAAACTACAACTAGAAATCTTTTTTGGTAACGTGTGGGCTGTGGGGAAATGGACCACATTGCTGGTGCGAGTAAAATGGTACAGGCTCTATGAGAGCAATTTAGCAATACTTATCAAAGAATGCACAAACAAACCTTTGACCCAACAGTTCAACTTCCTAGGAATATACTTGCACTTGTGTACAAGAATGTAAGAACAAGGGTGTTCACTGAAGTATTGTTTGTAATAGGAAAATATTGCATACCTAAATGCCAAACTATTGGGGGCTGTTAAATCTCAATGATACACATGTACAGTGGAACCTTAATAGAAAAAGCAAGTATACCTCAATGTGGAGTTGGGGGGACGAGAAGAGATAAACCAAAGAACTTACATACTTATATGCATAGCCTATGGACACAGGCAATAGGGTAGTGAAGACCTGAGGAGATGGGTAGGGGCTGGGAAGAGGAGGAGTGGGGGGGGGGGGGGGATGGAGATATCTGTAATACTATCAATATAAAAAATATATTTAAAAAGAAAAAAATGAGAAGAGAAAAAAAGAGCTAGTATACTACCAATTGTGTATCACCTAAGTGACTGACATCAATAAATACACAGCAAGACAATAGATATAAAAATGCTAACATGTGCATAAAATCTGAAAATACTACTATTTCCAAAAAATTATTTTCACCAATGGCTTATAGAATGGGATACAGGACCAATAAGGGTGTTTACTTTTCCTTGTACCTTTCTTGACAATTTCAGATTTTGTATTTTTTGCACGAATGAAGTTTGTTGCAATGGATTTTTTAAAAATTCCACTTATTCATTAATTTGCTTGCATTTAATGAGGTGGAATCCTAATCTTGTGCAAAGGTATACACTGTCAGAAGAGGTGCCAGATGGTAATCTCTGCCTGGAGGAGCTGACAGGCGGAGGGGACCTGGGACCTCTGCACAGGAATCTAGGGGAGGGGAGCGGGTATTCTGATCAGAAATACAGATTCTGGGCCCCGCCTCCGATCGACTGAATTTCAGTCCGGAATGACGCCCAGAAATCTGCATTTCTGACAGGATTCCACGAGGATTTCCGGGGACAATTTTGAAGCCTTCTGAGCGGGAGGGGCAGTCAGCCGGCACCGCGCAGCGAAGGGAGTAGATGCGTTTGCGGGTGCTTCCTCGCCCTTCCATAGCAGTCACAGTTGCGTTCCGGACAAGGGAGTATCACCCCGGGGTTTGGGGGCAGCTCCCCCAGAGCACCCGAGACACGGCCTCCTCCGCAATCTCCTTTAAGGACAGACCGCGAGGCCTCGCTCCGCCGCCGCCCGGGGCCCCTCTTCCCAGTTCCTGGATCAGATTCCTGGTCGGCTGTGCCCAGGCCCTGAGACAACACCCCGGGAGGCTGGGGTGAGGCGAAACCCGCGTGATAGGCTGTAAGGAGAGGGGCCGCAGAAGCCGAGTGCCAAGGGGAGAGAAGAGATCAGGGAACGGGAAGCGTTAAACAGTTCAGGAAAAGGAGAGGAAGGAGAGAAATGACAGGGATTCATAATAAATTGCGAGCAGAAAAGGTTGCGACTCCGCCGGGACTCGAACCCGGAACCTTTGAATGCCTTCAACCTCTAGAAGTCCAATGCGCTATCCATTGCGCCACGGAGCCACCTGTTGGAGCCTCGCGCAGCTGCTCTGTTAAACCAGAGGCGAGGGCTCGGCGCCGTTCCCTATGCCCTTTGGCCCTGCGTCTGTGTCGCCGAGACCGTGCCAGCCAGGGAAGCCGCCTCCAAACACGGGCCGCAGGCATCCGTTCGTCCTCCCCGGCGACCGCCGCTACACCGTGATCGATGCGCCACCAGCGC